>NC_091334.1:5587024-5654524 GCF_038502225.1 Cherax quadricarinatus | reverse complement strand
CCACTATTGCCGCTACTACTACTACTACTACCACTACTGCCACTACTACTACAACCACCACTACTGCCACTACTGCCACTACTACTACAACCACCACTACTGCCACTATTGCCGCTACTACTACTACTACCACTACTGCCACTACTACTACAACCACCACTACTGCCACTATTGCCGCTACTACTACTACTACCACTACTCCCACTACTACAACCACCACTACTGCCACTATTGCCGCTACTACTACTACCACTACTGCCACTACTACAACCACCACTACTGCCACTACTACAACCACCACTACTGCCACTATTGCCGCTACTACTACAACCACCACTACTGCCACTACTACAACCACCACTACTGCCACTATTGCCGCTACTACTACAACCACCACTACTGCCACTATTGCCGCTACTACTACTACTACCACTACTGCCACTACTACTACAACCACCACTACTGCCACTATTGCCGCTACTACTACTACCACTACTGCCACTACTACAACCACCACTACTGCCACTACTACTACAACCACCACTACTGCCACTACTACTACAACCACCACTACTGCCACTACTACTACAACCACCACTACTGCCACTACTACTACAACCACCACTACTGCCACTACTACTACAACCACCACTACTGCCACTACTACTACAACCACCACTACTGCCACTACTACTACAACCACCACTACTGCCACTACTACTACAACCACCACTACTGCCACTACTACTACAACCACCACTACTGCCACTACTACTACAACCACCACTACTGCCACTACTACTACAACCACCACTACTGCCACTACTACTACAACCACCACTACTGCCACAACCAGCAATAACAATAAGAACAATAACAGCCACAACAACAAGAACCACAGTTATAACCACAACCCTATTAACAACCACAATATAAATAACCACAGTAACTACTACAACAATAACAAGAACAATAATTGCTACAATAACAACGACAATAACCACAACATCAACAATTACAATAACTGTAGTTTATATGTTCAGTGATTTCTCTTTCACTTACCTTGTCCACCTTGCTGTTTCCTTCCATCTTTAAGCCTTTAAGTCTTTTTAAGCCTTCCTCAGTCTTCCTCAGTCTTCCTCAGTCTTCCTCAGTCTTCCTCAGCCTTCCACAGTCTTCCTCAGTCTTCCTCAGCCTTCCACAGTCTTCCTCAGTCTTCCTCAGTCTTCCTCAGTCTTCCTCAGTCTTCCTCAGTCTTCCTCAGTCTTCCTCAGTCTTCCTCTTTAGCATTTTATGTTTCTTACTGTTTATTATAGATTAAGACTAAGGGGACTGATCCCCTTCAGTTGAAAGTGTCAAGACAAGGGACTGATCCCCTTCAGTTGAAAGTGTCAAGACAAGGGACTGATCCCCTTCAGTTGAAAGTGTCAAGACAAGGGACTGATCCCCTTCAGTTGAAAATGTCAAGACAAGGGACTGATCCCCTTCAGTTGAAAGTGTCAAAACAAGGGACTGACCACCTTGGGCATGTATACTCAGCAAACTACCACTGGTATGACGCTACTAGCAAGGTTCACTTCAAGACAACAACAACAGCCTGGTTGATCATCAAAACTGACTTTCCCAACTTACCAAGTTATCTCTGCAACACACCGTGTGTTGCAAAGTCCCTCAACACACCAGGCTTGCTATACATAAATCTATACATTAATCTGCTGTGTATGCTCCTGGTGTATGTATCTATTGATTGTATATTCATGGCAGTCGCTGCATAAATGCATAATAGATCTGTAACTGATGATTAAGACACATGTGCAACACCTAGGTGTCTTTATTGATGAATAAGACGTGTAACACCTGGTGTCTTTATTGATGGCTAAGCCAACTGCGTAACACCAGGGTGTCTTTATTGATGAATAAGACGCATGTGCACCACCTGGGTGTCTTTATTGATGAATAAGACGCATGTGCAACACCTAGGTGTCTTTATTGATGAATAAGACGCATGTGCATCACCTGGGTGTCTTTATTGATGAATAAGACACATGTACAACACCTGGGTGTCTTTATTGATGAATAAGACACATGTGCAACACCTAGGTGTCTTTATTGATGAATAAGACGCATGTGCATCACCTGGGTGTCTTTATTGATGAATAAGACGCATGTGCACCACCTAGGTGTCTTTATTGATGAATAAGACGCATGTGCACCACCTAGGTGTCTTTATTGATGAACAATACACAGAGTGAAACACAAGTTGATCAAGCTCTACACAGTGAAACACAAGTTGATCAAGCTCTACACAGTGAAACACAAGTTGATCAAGCTCTACACAGTGAAACACAAGTTGATCAAGCTCTACAAAGTGAAACACAAGTTGATCAAGCTCTACACAGTGAAACACAGCTTGATCAAGCTCTACACAGTGAAACACAGCTTGATCAAGCTCTACACAGTGAAACACAGCTTGATCAAGCTCTACACAATGAAACACAGCTTGATCAAGCTCTACACAGTGAAACACAACTTGATCAAGCTCTACACAGTGAAACACAACTTGATCAAGCTCTACACAGTGAAACACAGCTTGATCAAGCTCTACACAATGAAACACAGCTTGATCAAGCTCTACACAATGAAACACAGCTTGATCAAGCTCTACACAGTGAAACAACTTGATCAAGCTCTACACAGAGTGAAACACAGCTTGATCAAGCTCTACACAGTGAAACACAAGTTGATCAAGCTCTACACAGTGAAACACAGCTTGATCAAGCTCTACACAATGAAACACAGCTTGATCAAGCTCTACACAGTGAAACACAGCTTGATCAAGCTCTACACAGTGAAACACAGCTTGATCAAGCTCTACACAGTGAAACACAAGTTGATCAAGCTCTACACAGTGAAACACAAGTTGATCAAGCTCTACACAGAGTGAAACACAGCTTGATCAAGCTCTACACAGTGAAACACAAGTTGATCAAGCTCTACACAGTGAAACACAAGTTGATCAAGCTCTACACAGAGTGAAACACAGCTTGATCAAGCTCTACACAGTGAAACACAGCTTGATCAAGCTCTACACAGTGAAACACAGCTTGATCAAGCTCTACACAATGAAACACAGCTTGATCAAGCTCTACACAGTGAAACAACTTGATCAAGCTCTACACAGAGTGAAACACAGCTTGATCAAGCTCTACACAGTGAAACACAAGTTGATCAAGCTCTACACAGTGAAACACAGCTTGATCAAGCTCTACACAATGAAACACAGCTTGATCAAGCTCTACACAGTGAAACACAGCTTGATCAAGCTCTACACAGTGAAACACAGCTTGATCAAGCTCTACACAGTGAAACACAAGTTGATCAAGCTCTACACAGTGAAACACAAGTTGATCAAGCTCTACACAGAGTGAAACACAGCTTGATCAAGCTCTACACAGTGAAACACAAGTTGATCAAGCTCTACACAGTGAAACACAAGTTGATCAAGCTCTACACAGAGTGAAACACAGCTTGATCAAGCTCTACACAGTGAAACACAAGTTGATCAAGCTCTACACAGTGAAACAACTTGATCAAGCTCTACACAGAGTGAAACACATCTTGATCAAGCTCTACCAGAGTGAAACACAAAGCTCTACACAGAGTGAAACACAAAACTCTACACAGTGAAACACAACTTGATCAAGCTCTACACAGTGAAACACAACTTGATCAAGCTCTACACAGAGTGAAACACAAGTTGATCAAGCTCTACACAGTGAAACACAACTTGATCAAGCTCTACCAGAGTGAAACACAAAGCTCTACACAGAGTGAAACACAAAACTCTACACAGTGAAACACAACTTGATCAAGCTCTACACAGTGAAACACAACTTGATCAAGCTCTACACAGAGTGAAACACAAGTTGATCAAGCTCTACACAGTGAAACACAACTTGATCAAGCTCTACCAGAGTGAAACACAAAGCTCTACACAGAGTGAAACACAAAACTCTACACAGTGAAACACAACTTGATCAAGCTCTACACAGAGTGAAACACAACTTGATCAAGCTCTACACAGAGTGATAAGCCATCACAATCAAAGCTCTCCTTCAAAACTCTAATTTCCACCCACACCCAGGAATGCCACCCACTCCCAGATATGCCACCCACACTCAGGTATGCCACCCACACTCAGGTATGCCACCCACACCCAGGAATGCCACCCACTCCCAGATATGCCACCCACACCCAGGTATGCCACCCACACTCAGGTATGCCACCCACACCCAGGAATGCCACCCACTCCCAGATATGCCACCCACACTCAGGTATGCCACCCACACCCAGGAATGCCACCCACTCCCAGATATGCCACCCACACTCAGGTATGCCACCCACACCCAGGAATGCCACCCACTCCCAGATATGCCACCCACACTCAGGTATGCCACCCACACCCAGGAATGCCACCCACTCCCAGATATGCCACCCACACTCAGGTATGCCACCCACACCCAGGAATGCCACCCACTCCCAGATATGCCACCCACACTCAGGTATGCCACCCACACCCAGGAATGCCACCCACTCCCAGATATGCCACCTACACTCAGGTATGCCACCCACACCCAGGAATGCCACCCACTCCCAGATATGCCACCCACACTCAGGTATGCCAACCACACCCAGGAATGCCACCCACACTCAGGTATGCCACCCACACCCAGGAATGCCACCCACTCCCAGATATGCCACCCACACTCAGGTATGCCACCCACTCCCAGATATGCCACCCACACCCAGATATGCCACCCACACTCAGGTATGCCACCCACACCCAGGTATGCCACCCACACCCAGGAATGCCACCCACTCCCAGATATGCCACCCACACTCAGGTATGCCACCCACTCCCAGATATGCCACCCACACTCAGGTATGCCACCCACTCCCAGATATGCCACCCACTCCCAGATATGCCACCCACACCCAGATATGCCACCCACACCCAGGTATGCCACCCACACCCAGGTATGCCACCCACACCCAGGAATGCCACCCACTCCCAGATATGCCACCCACACTCAGGTATGCCACCCACTCCCAGATATGCCACCCACACCCAGATATGCCACCCACACCCAGGTATGCCACCCACACCCAGGTATGTCACCCTGGTGGCCTGGTGGTTAACGCTCTCGCTTCACACGGCGAGGGTCTGGGTTCGATTCCCAGCCAGAGTAGAAACATTGGACGTGTTTCTTTCCACCTGTTGTCTATGTTCCCCATCAGTAAAATGGGTACCTGGGTGTTAGTCGACTGGTGTGGGTCGCATCCTGGGACACTGACCTAAGGAGGCCTGGTCACAGACCGGGCCGCGGGGGCGTTGACCCCCGGAACTCTCTCCAGGTAATCCAGGTAAACACCCAGGTATGCCACCCACACCCAGGTATGCCACCCACACTCAGGTATGCCACCCAAGGTGAGGATTTTTAACCTAAAGTACGACTCTCGCATTAAAAATCTCGGTTTATTTACGTCTTCATAACCCACGTGTTGTGTGTGTGTGTGTGTGTGTGTGTTGTGTGTGTGTATTGTGTTGTGTATGTGTATTGTGTTGTGTGTGTTTTGTTTGTGTGTGTTTTGTTTGTGTGTTGTGTGTGTTGTATGTGTGTTGTATGTGTGTGTATACTCTCCTAATTGTACTCACCTAATTGTGGTTGCAGGGGTCGATACTCAGCTCCTGGCCCCGCCTCTTCACTGGACGCTACTGAGTCCTCCTCCTCCCTGCTCCATGAGCTTTATCATACCTCGTCTTAAAACTATGTATGGTTCCTGCCTCCACTACATCGCTTGCCAAACTATTCCACTTCGTAACAACTCTGTGACTGAAGAAATGCTTCCTAACATCCCTTTGACTCATCTGAGTCTTCAGCTTCCAATTGTGACCCCTTGTTTCTGTGTCCCATCTCTGGAACATCCTGTCTCTGTTCACCTTGTCTATTCCACGCAGTATTTTGTATGTCGTTATCATGTCTCCCCTGACCCTCCTGTCCTCCAGTGTCGTCAGACCGATTTCCCTTAACCTTTCTTCGTAGGACATTCCCCTTAACTCTGGAACTAGCCTTGTTGCAAACCTTTGCACTTTCTCTAATTTCTTGATGTACTTGACCAGGTGTGGGTTCCAAACTGGTGCTGCATACTCCAGTATGGGCATGACGTACACGGTGTACAGTGTCTTGAACGATTCCTTACCTAGGTATCGGAACGCTATTCCCAGGTTTGCCAGGTGCTCATATGCTACAGCAGTTATGTGGTTGATGTGTGCTTCCGGAGACATGCTCGGTGTTATACTCGCCCCAAGATTTTTCTCCTTGAGTGAGGTTTGCAGTCTCTGGCCACCTAGCCTCTACTCTATCTGTGGCCTTCTTTTCCCTTCCCCATTGTTCATGACTTTGCATTTCACGAGGTTGAATTCGAGAAGCCTGTTGCTGGACCACGTGTTCAGCCTGTTCAGGTCTCTTTGAAGGCCTGCCTGATCCTCATCTGATTTAATTCTCCTCATTAACTTCACATCGTCTGCGAACATTGACACTTCTGAGTTTATCCCTTCCATCATGTCATTCACATGTATCAAATATAGCACTGGTCCTAGGACTGACCCCTGTGGGACTCCGCTCGTCACAGGCGCCCACTGTGATACCTCATCACGTACCATGACTCGTTGTTGCTTCCCTGTCAGGTATTCTCTGATCCATTGCAGTGCCCTTCCTGTTATACACGCCTGATCCTCTAGTTTCTGCACTAATCTCTTGTGAGGAACTGTGTCGAAGGCCTTCCCGCGGTTCAGGAAAATGTAATCAACCCACCCCTCTCTCTCGTGTCTTACTTCTGTTACTTTGTCATAAAAGTCCAGAAGGTTTGTGACACAGGATTTGCCTTCCATGAATTCGTGCTGGTTGTCGTTTATAATCTTGTTCCATTCCAGGAGCTCCACCAACCTCCCCTCTTCAAAGGACGCTCTTTGTCGTGGTGAAGAGGCTCTTGGTCTGAGGAATTAGACCTGTCGGTCTCCTTCCTCAGAATGAACCTAATTACCCGTCAATCCCCCCTTCCCTATCCCATCCTCCTCATCCTCCCCTTTTTCCTTTCCTCCTCCTCCTCCTCCTCCCCACCCCCTCCCTTTTGACCTTCCTCTTTTTGGCCTTTGGGATTTTTCCCACAGGCGCGCTAGTTCCTAGGTAGGGGAAAGGGTACCGGGGTCCATCCCATTCCGTTGAGGTTCTTGGCGGTGGCGTAGTTTACCATGGAATCTGGATCGCCTGGGGATGTTCCGATCCCTCTCCGGTATCCCGGAGGGTGGCTTTGGGTGTCTTTCAGGCGACGGGTGTATCTCTGGAAGCCACCTTTCACATTACGGGGGTGGTGGCTGGAGGAGGTATGCTTTGTGGCAGATATCCGGCCGCCCTCTCTTTTGTCCCATGTTGGAAGAGATTTCCTTTCATGCTCTGAAGAGCGGTATGCGCATCATCATTGTTCAGAATGCTACCCAAGCTCATGATCTTTCTCTTCTTTCACATATCGATACTATTCCTGTCACTATCGAAAAAGTCATTTCCCTCAATTCTTGTAGTGGTACTGTCATTCTGCCCCATACCATAGTCCAACAGAATTTTCAGGCATGTAGCAATGACATTCTTGAACAGCTGGAACTCCAAAATCTCCCAATCCTCAAGGTAGACACTTGTGTCCTTCCTGCCCACGGGCGGACATGATACCCTTGCAATGTGGCTCAACTTTCGACAGCCATGAACTCCTGTCCTCTGTTTATGTCGCAGGACATCGGTTACAAGTTTGAAAGGTGATCCCTACACTGCAACAGTGTAGAAATTGCTGGTGATTTGGTCACCCAGCAAAATATTGCAGATCTATAGCTGAATGCCCAGTCTGTGGTGCCGATGACCATTCTAATACATCTTGCAGTCGACCTCCCTCTTGCCTTAATTGTCATGAGGCTCACCCTTCGTACTCTCGCCATTGCCAGGTCTACTTACATGAGCGTGAAATCCATTGCCTCAAAGAGGCTGAAGGTCTCCCTTATGCTATGAGAGGTTTCTCATCACCTCCAACGGAGACTACCCCGTGTTTCTTATTATTGTGTTTCAAAAAGTCCCCCCACTTCTGGGGTCCCATCTTCTGCAGCCTCCTCTGTTGTTACCCCTCCCATAGTCACTCCTCTATCTAATTCTTTTGCTGTCCTGGGCTCAGACATCCCTACTTCAACACCTCAGTCTGTTCTGACATCTTCGAGTTTTCCCTCGCAAGCCCCGGTATTGATAAGATCTCGTACAACACCTTCTACCAATCGCCTCTCTACTTCTCAGAAGTCCAAAAAATCCCCTTTGCTCAAATCCTCTTTGCCCCCTCCTTCTCTTCTTCTGCCCCCCACATTTTACCTTTCCAGTCTCTGTACCTAGTTCTTCCCCTCTCACTGGCTCTATTACAAGTGTGGAGGCTCACCCTTCTCCTCGTTCTGTGCCTTCCTCCCCTGTCCCCTCCCAAGTCTCTCCCTCTTCTGCCACCTCCCAGGTTTCTGCCTCTTCTGTCCCCTCCCACACTTCTTCTCCAGTTCCCAACACACTTTCGTCTCCCCCTACTTTAGTACAGTCCATTACTGTCCCAATCTTTACTCACCCTCCTCCTTCTATCTCCAATATTGTCTCCCATACAACGTCTTTGAATTCAGAAACACTTGATGCTATTTCAGAATATATTGCAGAGACTTAACCTTCAATGGACACTGATCCTTCTCCTGTTCCTTCTCTTCCCTCTCCTCCATCTCCAAAACCCCATTCTTTGCAGCGCTCCATTCCTTCGCTGCTTGAACGTTTTCCTATGACACCGCATGTAGACTTTTCTAACCCCTCTAGTCCATAGGTGCCCTTACCTGCGGATTCCTGGTATTTTCCTCGTTGCAAATCATGGCCTATTTACAGTGGAATATCCGCGGCCTCAGGGGTAATCGGGGTGAGCTTCAGATGTTGCTTTCCAGGTTTTCCCCTGTTGGTGTTTGTTTACAAGGACCAAAATTACACTCTGCTGTTTTCCAACCCATCTCAGACTATAATTTATTGTATTCTTCGAATCCTTTCTCAGATGGGACCTTTAATGAAAGTGCCCTTCTTCTATGCAATGATATTCCGTACTGTCAACTATTTGTCCATACCTCGCTGCATTACACTGCAGCCCATATCCACTTGAATAAGTGAACCATACCCCGGCCGGGATTGAACCCGTGGTCAGAGAGTCTCAAAACTCCAGCCCGTCTTGAATAAGTGGTTTACAATATGTCCTTTATATCTCTCTCCTTCTCGGGCATTATCTATCCCAAATTCTGCCTTTCTTGTTTCATCCTTACTGCCACCACTTCTGTTACTTGGCGATTTTAATGCCCACCATTTCCACGGGGGATGTCTCATTGTGACTCACGTGATATTCAGTTGGAGGCTTTTCTCTCTCCTCACCCCCTTCATGTTTTAAATGTGGGTACTCCCACCCATTTTGATCCTCGTACTCATACTCTCTCTTGCATGGATCTCTTGATCTGCTCTTCCTCCACTGCATTAGACTTCACCTGGTCTGTTCTACCAGACTTACATGATCACTTTCCAATCACTCTTACTTCTTCATATTCACCACCTCTTCGTAGCTCTTGTTGGCAATTTGATCGAGCAAATTGGGACCTTTACTCGCAACTCACTGCTTTTAGTGAGGTTCCTTCTTCATCCTCCATTGATGAGCTTTTACACTTCTCGACATCAGTTTTAACTGCAGCTTCTCATTCTATCCCCCAAACCTCAGGCAGGCATTCTCAGAAGTGTGTGCCATGGTGGTCTCCTGCCTGTGCTCGGGCAGTACACTTGAAACGCGCTGCATGGAGCAGGTACCAGTACAATAGAACCACAGAGAGACTTCTTGATTTTAAGCAGAAGTGAGCGGTCGCTCGCCGTGTCATCCGTGAAGCTAAACGCACTTGCTGGCAAGATTGTTTCCACCATCACTTCTGTTTCCTCTATGAATGCAGTCTGAAAAAAAGTACGGAAACTGAGTGGTAAATACTCTCCTGACCCAGCTCCTGTTTTGCGGGTTGCCGGTGTTGATATAGCAAACCCTCTTGATGTTGCCATTGAAATTGGCAACCATCTGGTCCATATTTCTCAGGGGCTCCATCTATGCCCCTCGTTTCTTTCCTCAAAGTCTGCCAGAGAGTTAGCACCCTTGGACTTTTCTTCTCACATTGAAGAACCATATAATGTGCCTTTTACACTTCAGGAACTGGAGGCGACACTCCCAACTTGCCGATCATCGGCAGCAGGGTCTGACGACATTCATATTCATTCTTACACCTCTTCAATCTTATTTGGTCACAAGGAGTTCTCCCCCAGCTGTGGAAATCTGCCATTGTTCTCCCTTTCCACAAACCAGGTACTACGGGACATGATGCCTCCCACTATCGTCCCATTGCTCTTACCAGTGCAGTATGTAAAGTGATGGAACGTCTGGTAAATCAAAGTTTAATGTGGTATTTAGACACACAACGGTCTCTCCACTCGTCAATATGGCTTTCGTAAGGACCGTTCTACCATAGACCCCTTACTACGCTTGGATACGTATGTTCGTAATGCCTTTACGAATAACCACTCAGTTATTGCCAAATTTTTTGACCTCGAGAAGGCATATGATACAACTTGGAGGTATAATATTTTGGCCCAAGCCCACTCTTTAGGCCTCTGAGGCAATCTATCATCCTTTCTTAAAAAATTTTTAACTGACAGACATTTCCATGTTCGGGTTAATAATGTGCTCTCCCCAGACTTTGTTCAAGCTGAGGGTGTCCCTCAGGGATGTGTTCTGAGCACAACACTTTTTCTCCTTGCTATAAATGATTTGGCCTCTAGTCTTCCATCCAATATTTGGTCATCACTCTATGTTGATGAATTCGCTATTGCTTGTGCAGGCGCTGACTGTCACCTCATCACAGTTTCTCCCCAGCATGCAGTCGACCGTGTTTCCAATTGGTCCACCACGCATGGGTTTAAATTTTCCAGTACCAAAACTCACCAAATTACTTTCACTGGATGCTCTGTCTCCGATCATCCTTAGTACCTCTATGGCTCACGTATCCCTGAACGTGATACAGTTAGGTTTCTAGACCTCTTTAACCATAGGTTTTCCTGGAAACCCCACATTACCTCTCTGAAGGCAACTTGTCACAGCCGGCTGAACCTTCTTAAAACCCTTGCTCATCTTTCATGGGGAGCTGATCGTCAAACTCTCCTTCGTCTACATTCAGCCCTCATTTTATCGAAACTCGATAATGGTGATCAGATCTTTTCAGCGGCTTCTCCTACTACTACTATCTCGAGCCTTAATCCCATCCATCACCAGGGATTACGTTTGTGCCTTGGTGCTTTTCGCTCATTGAGAGCCTCTATGCAGAAGTGAATATTCCATCCTTGTCTGATAGCCGTGATGCCCATTGCCTTCGCTACCATGTTTGCTCTCATGATCTCTGCAATCCTTCCATATATAGAATAGTCACCGATGTTAGTAGACATTTGTTCGTCGCCCCTGTTTGCTCCATCCCTTTTCTCTTCGACTGCATTCGCTCTTGTCTTCCCTTCAGTTACCACCTCTCTATGTTCATGTAGCATCTCACTTTTCCCTACCCCCTGGGAAGTTCCAGCTGTCCAGGTCTGTTCTTTCTCACTCCCTTGCACGAAAGCCCAACTGCCTATGGTAGCTTCCCGCACTCTTTTTTTTGACCACTTCCGCTCTCATTCTCGTGCCATCACAGTGTACACAGATGGCTCTAAGTCTCCTGATGGCATAGGATTCGCAGCAGTGTTTCCGGACAGTGTTGTGCGAGGGTATTTACTATCCTCGGCTAGCATTTTTACAGCTGAATTGTATGCCATTCATGCAGCACTTATCCGTATTGCATCTATGCCTGTGTCATCATTTGTGGTTGTCTCAGACTCCCTTAGTGCTCTACAGGCTATACGAAAATTTGATACACCTCACCCCCTAGTCCTCTGTATCCAACTTGGGCTATGCCGTATCTCTACCAAGCATAAAGATATTGTTTTTTGTTGGGTCCCTGGTCATGTTGACGAACAGGGCAATGAACAGGCAGACACTGCTGCGCGGTCAGCAGCACATGACCTCCCAGTTTCATATAGAGGTGTTCCATTTACGGACTATTTTGTTGTAATAGCTACCCACCTTCACATCCGTTGGCAATAACGTTGGTCTAATCTACTCGGTAACAAACTTCATACTATTAAACCGAGTATAGGTTACTGGCCGTCTTGTCATCAGTGTCGAGGTTGGGAGACCACTCTCTCCCGTCTTTGCATTGGCCACACTCGTCTTACTCATGGGTATCTCATGGAGAGGCACCCTGTTCCTCTCTGTGAGACATGTCAGGTTCCAGTATCGGTTAGCCACATTCTGTTAGACTGCCCCCTCTATCAATGAGCATGCAGAATTTACCTCCAACGTCATCTCTGCTCTACTATCTCTTTACCTTCCCTTCTTGCTGATGGACCCTCCTTTAATCCTGACTCTCTCATTGACTTCTTGACAACTGATTCACTCCACAAACTCTGATGACGATACCTTTCGCACTCCCCTCAGCCCTTTGTACCTCAATCTCTTGCTACCCTCTACCCCTGTACTATCCACTGCCCAGCTGTTCTCCATACCCTACTAATTATCACTCTCCCTTTTGCCACCTGATACCCCTGCTTCCTTCCTGCCCTGCAGTGCTGTATAGCCCTTGTGGTTTAGCGCTTCTTTTTGATTATAATAATCCATCACTCTCCTGATAATCTTCTCCATGACTTTGCATGCTATACATGTCAATGACACTGGTCTGTAGTTTAGGGCCTCGTTTCTGTCTCCTTTCTTAAAAATGGGGACTACGTTTGCCGTCTTCCATTCCTCAGGTAGTTGTCTAGTGTCAAGGGATGTATTGAAGATTGTGGTTAGTGGCACATACAGCTTCTCTACTGCTTCTCTAAGGACCCACGGGGAGATGTTCAGTCCAATCGCCTTTGAGGTATCAAGGTCACTTAGCTTCTGCACCCCCTCCTCAGTTGTATGTCATCCAACATTTGTTGGTATATTTCCTGTTGGTGTTCCCCTCTGTGCTGTCTTCCCAGAGCCCTTCCTATATTTACTGGAAATACTTACTTGAATCTTGTGTTGAGTTCCTCACATACCTCTTGATCGTTTCTTGTGAATTCCCCACCTTCTTTCCTCAGCCTGATTACCTGGTCTTCGACTGTTGCCTTCCTCCTAATGTGGCTATACAGCAGTTTCGGGCCAGACTTGACTTTCGACGCTATGTTGTTCGTACTGTCGCTGGGCCTCCCTCCTAATCTGTGCATACTCGTTTCTGACTCTTCTATTAATCTCCTTATTTTCCTGGGTTCTTTGCCTTCTGTACTTTTTCCATTCTCTGTTGCACTTAGTTTTTGCCTCCCTACACCGTCGGGTAAACCAGGGGCTCGTTCTGGTCTTTCCATTATTTCTGTTGCCCTTGGGAACAAACCAGAACCACGTGATCACTAGCTCCAAGGGGTCTCTCACATGTGATGTCCTCAGTGTCTGAACTGCTCAGGGTGAACATGAGGTCCAGTCTTGCTGGTTCATCCTCCCCTCTCTCTCTGGTAACATGTTGGTGCATGAGGCTTTCCAGTACCAAATCCATCATCTTGGTTCTCCATGTTTCAGGACCCCCGTGTGGCTCCAGGAGAGCTCAGTCTGCTTGAGTGAGCTCTTTTTGCCACCTCAGCCAGTGTGTCCACTATTGCTCTGCTGCTGTCTTCATATTCCTCTTGGCCTCCTGCAGTTCTTTGGTGGATTATACATCACTGCAATGACTACCTTATGTTCCCCAAATTGTACTCGCCTAATTGTGGTTGCAGGAGTCGAGACTCGGCTCCTGGTCCTACCTCTTCACTGAACACTACTAGGTTCTCTCTCTCCCTGCTCCATGAGCATTATCATAACTCAAAGTTATGTATTGTTCCTGCCTCCACTACCTCACTTGCTAGAGTATTCCACTTCCAGAAAACTCTATGACTGAAGAAATATTTCCTAACATCCCTCTGACTCGTCTGAGTCTTCAGCTGCCAATTGTGACCCCTTGTTTCTGTGTCCCATCTCTGGAACATCCTGTCTCTGTCCACCTTATCTATTCCATGCACTATTTTGTATGTCGTTATATTGTCTCCCCTAACCCTTCTGTCCACTCCAGTGTCGTCAGGCCGATTTCCCTCAACCTTTCTTCATAGAACATTACCCTGAGCTCCAGAACTAACCTTTGCAACCTGTGTGTGTGTGTGTGTGTACTCACCTAATTGTGGTTGCAGGGGTCGAGACTCAGCTCCTGGCCCCGCCTCTTCACTGATCGCTACTAGGTCCTCTCCTTCTCTGCTTCCAGAGCTTTGTCATACCTCTTCTTAAAACTATGTATGGTTCCTGCCTCCACTACTTCACTTGCTAGGCTATTCCACTTCCTGACGACTCTATGACTGAAGAAATACTTCCTAACGTCTCTGTGACTCGTCTCAGTCTTCAGCTTCCAGTTGTGACCCCTTATTTCTGTGTCCCCTCTCTGGAACATCCTATCTCTGTCCACCTTGTCTATTCCCCGCAGTATCTTGTATGTTGTTATCATGTCTCCCCTGACCCTTCTGTCCTCCAGTGTCGTCAGTCTGATTTCCCTCAACCTTTCCTCGTACGACATTCCCCTGAGCTCTGGGACTAGCCTTGTTGCAAACCTTTGTACTTTCTCTAACTCCTTGACGTGCTTGACCAGGTGTGGGTTCCAGACTGGTGCTGCATACTCCAGTATGGGCCTAACGTACACAATTAATAAAGTATCGGAACGCTATTCTCAGGTTTGCCAGGCGCCCGTATGCTGCAGCGGTTATTTGGTTGATGTGTGCCTCCGGTGACGTGCTCGGTGTTATGGTCACCCCAAGGTCTTTCTCCCCGAGTGAGGTCTGTAGTCTTTGTCCACCTAGCTTATACTCTGTCTGCGGTCTTCTTTGACCATCCCCAATCTTCATGACTTTGCATTTGGCAGGAATGAATTCGAGAAGCCAGTTTCTGGACCACATGTCCAACCTGTCCAGGTCTCTTTGCAGTCCTGCCTCATCCTTATCCGATTTAATTCTTCTCATCAACTTCACATCATCTGCGAATAGGGACACTTCAGAGTCTATTCCTTCCATCTTGTCGTTCGCATATATCAAAAATAGCACTGGTCCTAGAACTGACCCCTGTGGGACCCCGCTCGTCACAGGCGCCCACTGTGATACCTCTTCACGTACCATGACTCGTTGCTGCCTCCCTGTCAGGTATTCCCTGTTCCATTGCAGTGCCCTCCCTTTTACGTGCGCCTGATCCTCCAGCTTCTGCACTAATCTCTTGTGGGGAACTGTGTCAAAGGCCTTCCTGCAGTCTAGGAAAACGCAATCAACCCACCCCACTCTCTCTCGTGTTTTACTTCTGTTACCTTGTCATAAAACTCCAGGAGGTTTGTGACACAGGATTTGCCTTCCATGAACCCATGCTGGTTTTCATTTATAATCTTGTTACGTTCCAGGTGTTCCACCACTCTCCTCCTGATAATCTTCTCCATGACTTTGCACACAATACATGTCAGAGACACAGGTCTGTAGTTTAGTGCCTTATTTCTGTTTCCTTTCTTAAATATGGGGACTACATTTGCTGTCTTCTATTTCTCAAGTAGTTGCCCAGTTTCAAGGAATGTGTTGAAGATTGTGGTTAGAGGCATGCACAGCATCTCTGCTCCTTCTCTAAGGACCCATGGGGAGATGTTGTCCAGTCCCATTGCCTTTGAGGTATCAAGGTCACTTAGCAGTTTCTGCACCTCCTCCTCGGTTGTTCGTATGTCATCCAACACTTATTGGTATATTCCCTCTTGATGTTCCCTTCTGTGCTGTCTTCCCACAGTCCTTCCTGTCTCTACTGTAAAGACTTCCTTAAATCTCCTGTTTAGCTCTTCACATACCTCCTGATCATTTCTTGTGAGTTCTCCACCTTCTGTCCTCAGTCTGATCACCTGGTCTTTGACTGTTGTCTTCCTCCTGATGTGGCTATATAACAGTTTCGGGTCAGTCTTGATTTTCGATGCTATGTCATTTTCATACTGTCGCTGGGCCTCCCTCCTTACCTGTGCAAACTCGTTCCTGGCTCTGCGACTGATCTCCCTATTTTCGTGTGTTCTCTGCCTTCTGTACTTTTTCCATTCTCTATTGCACTTTGTTTTTGCCTCCTTACACCGCCGGGTAAACCAGGGGCTCGTTCTGGTCTTCCCGTTGTTTCTGTTGCCCTTGGGAATAAACCTTTCCACTGCCTCCTTGCATTTTGTTGTTACATATTCCATCATTTCGTTTACTGGCTTTCCTGCCAGTTCTCTGTCCCATGGAACCTCCCGCAGGAAGTTCCTCAGCCCTATGTAGTCCCCTCTTTTATAGTCTGGCTTTTCCCATTCCACTCCTGTTACTCTCTCCACTTGCAACTCTATTATGTATTCAAAGCACAGAACCACGTGGTCGCTAGCTCCTAGGGGGTCTCATACGTGATGTCCTCAGTGTCTGAACTGCCCAGGGTGAACACAAGGTCCAGTCTTGCTGGTTCATCCTCCCCTCTCACTCTGGTAGTGTCCTTAACATGTTGGTGCATGAGGTTTTCCAGCACCACGTCCAACATCTTGGCTCTCCATGTTTTGGGACCCCCATGTGGCTCCAGGTTTTCCCAGTCAATCTCCCTGTTGTTGAAGTCCCCCATAACCAGCAACTTTGCTCTGCTGGAGTGAGCTCTTCTTGCCACCTCAGCAAGTGTGTCCACCATTGCTCTGTTGCTCTCTTCATATTCCTCTATTGGCCTCCTGCAGTTCTGTGGTGGATTATACATCACTGCAATGACCACCTTGTGCTCCCCAGACTGAAGTGTACCTGCTATGTAGTCTCTTTTTCCCATCTCGTCTATGCCTTCAATTTTCTCGAATTTCCATCTGTTTTTTTACAAGCAGAGCAACCCCTCCTTTCCCTCTGCCCCTTCTATCTTTCCTCATGATCTGATATCCTGGTGGGAAGATTGCATCTGTTATTGTCTCCGTGAGTTTTGTTTCTGTAACTGCTATGATGTCTGGGGACTTCTCATTGATTCTTTCTTGCCATTCCTCATGTTTATTCGTTAATCCATCCGCATTTGTATACCAAACCTTCAACTTCTGTTCTAATACCGTAGTTGTGGTGTGGGGGGTGGGAACAGAGGGATCGGTGTGTGATGGTTGGTTTGGACTGTTTAGTTGCCTTGGGGTGTCGTGGCTGGAGTCCTTCTGCAGGTGTTTCTGGGGGGTGTGCTTGTCCTTCCACTTGTTCCTGGGTTATTCTTCTCTCCTTTCTCATTTCCTCCCATTTCTCCTTTCGTTTTTGCACTCTCTTTTATCATCATCCTTTCGTCCTGTGTTCTGTCTCGATCGAGGTACACACTCATGAACTCCTGTTTGCCTTTCATCCATGCTTTCTCCTGCAGGATCATGGTTTGGGTTGATTCTTCCTTGAAAATTACTTTGAGAGGCAAATTCCTTTTCTTTGTGAACCACCCGATTCTCTGAAAGTTTGCCACCTGGGTCATGTCCCCCTCGCCTATCACCTTCATGATACCTTCAATCGCTTTTTCCTACTTCCGGCTTTCTTTCATCATATGTTTCCCCTTTAGCTTCATCTAGCCCATAGACAAAAACTGATCTCTCCCTTTCCACCTCCCACTGTGACCCCCATTGCATCCTCTGATGTGTTTTAGTTCCTTCCATCAGTCCCTTCCCTAGCTATGGCCCCTATGCTCATTGGTTTGTCCTTCCTGCTCACCTGTTCCTGGCCCTCACAGGTGTCTGGTAAGGTCCCTGCACATGTCCTAGTTCCTTCAATGTCTTCCAACCTCTCATTCTGTCCTAGTGTGCTCCCTGTCTTTGTTTTGGCCCCATGTGGGTTTGACAGGACCTCTGCATACAGTTTAGTTTCCATGCTCCCTTCAGACCCGTTGTCTGTGTCTGATGCAGTCATTGCTGATGCTACTTCTGTAATATCTTTGTCTCTATGCTGTTTCAGGTGTCTCAGCTCCTCTTCTAATCTCTGTATCTTGTTTTCTGCTGCTGTGGCATGTTGCTTCTGCATTCTGCTGCTAACCTCTTCTCCATCTTCCTTGCCAGCTCATCTAGCCTCCTTCCCCAGTCTTCCTTCCTTTTTTTGAGCTCTACCTCCCCGTCCTCCCTCCCAGATTCGTCCTTTGGGCCGCTTGTTCTCATCCTAGTTCTAGGTTCCCCCATTGCTCCACAGAAGGAAGGGGGAGGTGGATTAGGGGGAGGGGAATAGATGGTTAGGGGGAGTGGGGATGGAGGGTTATGGGGGGAGGGGGAGGATGGTTATTGGAGGGGGAGAGGTAGTTGGGGGAGGGGGTTAGATGGTTTGGGTAGGTACCTAGGGTGAGTGTGTGTATGTGGGGTGTGTGTGTGTGTGTGTAGTGCACTCACCTATATGTGGTTGCAGGGGTCAATTCATAGCTCCTGGCCCCACCTGTTCATTGGTCGATATTAAGTCGCTCTCTCCCACCCCCATGAGATTTTTCATACTTCTTAAAACTACAAATGCAGTTTGCCTCCACTACATCACTCTCCAGACTATTCCGCTTCCTGACAACTCCAAGACTGAAGAAACATTTCCTAACATTCCTTTGACTCATCTGGGTTTTTAACTTCCAAATTGTGTCCCCTTGTTGCTGTGTCCCATCTCAGACACATTCGAGCCCTATCCACCTTGTCAATTCCTCTCAAGATTTTATACATTATCATGTCCTCCTTATCCCTTGTATCCTCTAGTGCCATGAGGTTGAGTTCCCTTGACCTCTCCTCGTAAGATATACCACTCGGTTCTGGGACTAGTCTTGTTGCAAACATTAGCACTTTCTCTAATTTAGTGACGTGATTGAGCAGGTGT
This sequence comes from Cherax quadricarinatus, assembly GCF_038502225.1. Taxonomy (NCBI): domain Eukaryota; kingdom Metazoa; phylum Arthropoda; class Malacostraca; order Decapoda; family Parastacidae; genus Cherax; species Cherax quadricarinatus. The sequence goes on along the minus strand of NC_091334.1, from coordinate 5,635,418 downwards.
GGGTTCCATACTGGTGCTGCATACTCCAATATGCTCTTCTACAAGAAGAGGGTCAAAGAACTCACCTTTAAACTTTCCTCGTAGGGGACACACACACACTCATACAAACCTTACGACAAGGCGACAGAAGTAAGACAGGAGAGATAGGGATGGGCAGACAGCATTTTCTTGGACTGTAAGAAGGCTAGAGGATCAGCAGGAATAACAAGAAAGGCACTGCAATGGATCAGAGAATGCCTGACAGGAAGGAAACAACGAGTGATGGTACGTGACGAGGTGTCAGAGTGGGCACCTGTGACGAGCGGGGTTCCACAAGGGCCAATTCTAGGTCCGGTGCTATTTCTCGTATTTGTGAATGACATGACGGAAGGGATAGATTCAGACATGTCCTTGTTTGCAGATGATTTGAAGCTAATGCGAAGAATTCAAGTGGATGAGGAACAGGCAGGACTACAAAGGGATCTGGACTGGCTGCAAGCCTGATCTAACAACTGGCTCTTGGAGTTTAACCCCACCAAGTGTAAAGTCATGAAGATTGGGGAAGGTCAAAGAAGACGGTAGACAGAGTACAGGCTAGGGGGCCAAGGACTGTAGACTTCACTCAAGGAGAAGGATCTTGGGGTGAGTATAATACTGAACACATCTGAGGCGCACATCAACCGGATAACTGTTGCAGAATATGGGCGACTAGCAAACCTGAGAAAAGTGTTTCGACACCTTGGTAAGAATCATTCAAGACTCTGTGCACAGTATGCATGAGACCCATATTGGAGTGTGCACCCCAAGTATGGTACTTGGTCAAGCACGTCAAGAAATTAGAGAAAGTGCAAAGGTTTACAACAAGACTAGTCCCGGAGCTAAGGGAGAATGTCCTATGAGGAGAGGTTAAGGAAAATCAACCTAACGACACTGGAGGATAGGAGGGATAGGGAGAACATGATAACGACATATAAAAAACTGAGAGGAATTGAGAAGGTGGACAGAGATAGAATGTTCCAGAGATGGGACACAGCAACAAGGGGTCACAATTGGAAGTTGAGGACTCGGATCAATCACAGGGATGTTAGGAAGTATTTCTTCAGTCACAGAGTAGTCAGGGAGTGAAACAATCTGGAGAGTGATGTAGTGGAGGCAGGATCCATACATAGCTTTAAGAAGAGGTATGATAAAGCTCATGGAGGAGAAAGTGGACCTAACAGCGACCAGCGAAGGGGGCGGGACCAGGAGCTGTGAATCGACCCCCTGAACCACAACTGGGTGAGTACACACACACGCATTACACACACATACTATACACACACACACACACACACACACACACACACACACACACACACACACAGACACACACGCATACATACACATACACACATACACACACACACACACATACACACACATACACACACATACACATACACACATACACACACATACACACACACACATACACACACACATACACACACACACACACACATACATACACATACACACACACACACACACACACACACATACACACACACACACGCACACAAAGTTTTAGCAGTGAACTTTTGCTAAACTTTAGTTAGTGTTCGCTCACACAACCAGAGACAAGTTCACTTTCAACTTACTCAAGTTATATACTTGTCCCGTACCTGTTTATGTTCAGATTTAGCAACAGCCTCAAGTTACAAGTTAAGATTGTGTGTGTGTGTGTGTGTGTGTTCTTGTACGTGTGTGTGTGTGTGTGTGTGTGTGTGTGTGTGTGTGTGTGTGTGTGTGTGTGTTCTTGTGTGTGTGTGTGTGTGTGTGTGTGTGTGTGTGTGTGTGTGTGTTCTTGTACGTGTGTGTGTGTGTGTGTGTGTGTGTGTGTGTTATTGTAAGTGTGTGTGTGTGTGTGTGTGTGTGTGTGTTCTTGTTCGTGTGTGTGTGTGTGTGTGTGTGTTGTTAGTGTGTGTGTGTGTGTGTGTGTGTGTGTGTGTGTGTTCTTGTACGTGTGTGTGTGTGTGTGTGTGTGTGTGTTCTTGTACGTGTGTGTGTGTGTGTGTGTGTACGTGTGTGTGTGTACGTGTGTGTGTGTACGTGTGAGTGTGTACGTGTGTGTGTGTGTATGTACTCACCTATTTGTACTCACTTATTTGTGGTTGCAGGGATCGAGTCATAGCTCCTGGCCCCGCCTCTTCACTGATTGCTACTAGGTCCTCGCTCTCCCTGCCCCATGAGCTCTATCATACCTCGCCTTAAAACTATGTATGGTTCCTGCCTCTACCACATCACCTTCTAGGCTATTCCACGGCTTGACTACTCTATGACTGAAGAAATACTTCCTAACATCCCTTTGATTCATCTGAGTCTTCAACTTCCAATTGTGACCTCTTGTGTCTGTGTCCCATCTTTGGAACATCCCGTCTTGTCCACTTTGTCTATTCCGCGCAGTATTTTATATGTCGTTATCGTGTCTCCCCTGACCCTCCTGGCCTCCAGTGTCGTCAGGCCGATTTCCCTCAACCTTTCTTCGTAGGACAATCCCCGTAGCTCTGGGACTAGTCTTGTTGCAAACCTTTGCACTTTCTCTAATTTCTTGACTTGCTTGACTAGGTGTGGATTCCAAACTGGTGCTGCATACTCCAGTATGGGCCTGACGTAAATGGTATACAGAGTCTTAAACGAATCCTTACTGAGGTATCGGAACGCTATCCGTAGGTTTGCCAGGCGCCCGTATGCTGCAGCAGTTATCTGATTGATATGCGCCTCGGGAGATATGCTCGGTGTTATACTCACCCCCAGATCTTTTTCCTTGAGTGAGGTTTGCAGACTTTGGCCATCTAAACTATATTGTGTCTGTGGTCTTCTTTGCCCTTCCCCAATCTTCATGACTTTGCATTTGGCAGGGTTAAACTCAAGGAGCCAGTTGCTGGACCAGGCTTGTAGCCTGTCCAGGTCTCTTTGTAGTCCTGCCTGATCCTCATCCGATTTGATTCTTCTCATTAACTTCACATCATCTGCAAACAAGGACACTTCTGAGTCTATCCCTTCCGTTATGTCATTCACATATACCAAGAACAGCACAGGTCTTAGGACTGACCCCTGTGGAACCCCGCTTGTCACAGGCGCCCACTCTGACACCTCGTCACGTACCATGACTCGTTGTTGCCTCCCTCTCAGGTATTCTCTGATCCATTGCAGTGCCTTCCTGTTATGTGTGCCTGATCCTCTAGCTTTTTGCAGTAACCTCTTGTGAGGAACTGTGTCGAAGGCCTTCTTGCAGTCCAAAAAAATGCAGTCGATCCACCCCTTTCTCTCTTGTCTTACTTCTGTCACCTTGTCATAAAACTCTAGTAGGTTTGTGACACAGGATTTTCCCTCCCTGAAACCATGCTGGTTGCCAATTATACACTTGTTTCTTTCCAGGTGCTCCACCACTCTCCTCCTGATGATCTTCTCCATTACCTTGCATACTATACACGTTAGTGATACAGGTCTGTAGTTTAGTGCCTCATGTCTGTCTCCCTTTTTAAAAATTGGGACTACATTTGCCATCTTCCATACCTTGGGGAGTTGCCCAGTTTCAAATGATGTGTTGTAGATCTTTGTTAATGGTACACACAATATCTCTGCTCCCTCTTTAAGGACCCACGGAGAGATGTTGTCTGGTCCCACCGCCTTTGAGGTGTCAAGTTCGCATAGCAGCTTCTTCACCTCCTCCTTGGTTATATGTACCTCATCCAGCACTTGCTGGTGCACCCCCCTGCTCTGATTTCCTGGAGTCCTACTGGTTTCCACTGTAAATACTTCTTTAAATCTTGTGTTGAGCTCCTGACATACCTCCCGGTCGTTTCTTGTGAATTCCCCATCACCCTTCCTCAGTCTGATTACCTGGTCCTTGACTGTTGTTTTCCTCCTGATGTGGCTGTACAACAGCTTCGGGTCAGTCTTGACTTTCGATGCTGTCATTTTCGTATTGCCGCTGAGCCTCCCTTCTTATCTGTGCATATTCGTTTCTGGCTCTTCGGCTAATCTCTTTATTTTCCTGAGTTCTCTGTCTTCTGTACCTTTTCCATTCTCTAGTACACCTAGTTTTTGCCTCCCTACACCTTTGGGTGAACCAATGACTCTTTCTGTTCTTCCCATTATTTCTGTTTCCCTTGGGAACAAACCTCTCCTCTGCCTCCTTGCATTTTGTTGCCACATATTCGATCATTTCTTGTACTGGTTTTCCTGTCAGTTCCCTCTCCCACTGAATGTCTTGAAAGAAGTTCCTCAAGCCTGAGTAGTTCCCCCTTTTGTAGTTTAGTTTTTCCCACCCTATTCCTGCTGCTCTCTCCACTTGGAGCTCAGCTATGTAGTCGAAGCACAGAACCACATGATCACTAGCCCCCAGGGGCCTTTCATACATGATATCATCGATGTCAGAACTACTCAAGTTGAATACAAGGTCCAGTCTTGCTGGTTCATCCTCTCCTCTCTCTCTGGTAGTGTCTCTAACATGTTGATACATGAGGTTTTCCAGTACCACATCCATCATCTTGGCTCTCCATGTTTCGAGACCCCCATGGGGCTCCAGGTCTTCCCAGTCAATCTCCTTGTGATTGAAATCACCCATAACTAGTAACTTTGCTCCCCCATGTGTGCTCTCCTGGCCACCTCGGCTAGTGTGTCGACCATTGCTCTGTTGCTCTCATCGTATTTTTCTCTTGGCCTCCTGCAGTTCTGTGGTGGGTTGTACATTACTGCAATTATCACCTTATGTCCCTCGGACTGGATTGTTCCTACTAAATAGTCCCTTTCGCCCGTGCCATCCATTCCTTCCATTTTCTCAAACCCCCACTGGTTTTTAATGAGCAGTGCAACTCCTCCTCCCCCTCTCCTCCCTCTGTCTTTCCTGAGGATTTGATATCCGGATGGAAAGATTGAATCTGTTATTATTCTGGTGAGTTTTGTTTCTGTGAGTGCTATTATGTCTGGGGATGTCTCCTTGATTCTTTCGTGCCACTCCTTATACTTATTTGTTATTCCATCTGCATTTGTATACCACACCTTCAACTTCTTTTCTAAGATTGTGGTCTGGGAGGTGTATTGGGTTGGGGAAGAGGGAGACCTGATAAGGAACTATGAGTGGTTGCTGTGGGGGTGGAGTTTGTAACGCAGTGGGTGGGGTCATTGGATGTGGCATGGGTGTTTTGGTTTAGTGTTTGGTTGCACTGGGGTTGACCTGGTTGGGAGGCTTCTATAGGAAGTTGTGAGGGAGGCTGTATTTGATCTTCCTGTGTCTGGGATCTCCTGTCTGTCTTCTTCATCCCCTCTCTTTCCTCCTTTCGCCTTTGTACCATCTCTCTCTGTTTCTGCCTTTCTGCTTGTGTTCTGTCGCGGTCGAGATACACCTTCCTGTATGCCGGCATGTCCCTTAATCGTGCTTTCTCCTGCAGGATCCTGTTCCGAGTCGATTCTGCCTTGAAGGTAACTTTCACTGGTCGGGTTCTTTTTTTTACAAACCCCCCTATTCTCTGAAAATTTTTCAGCTGGGTCATGTCGTCTTCTCCTATTGCTTTCATGATGCTTTCAATTGCTTTTTTTCCCTTATTTTCTTGCTTCATATGTTTCCCCTTCAACTTCCTGGAGCCCATATACAAAGACTGACCTCACCCTTTCATTCTCCCACTGCATATCCCTGTGTATCCCCTCATTCAATTTCAATTCCTCCATTGCAGCTTTCCTTTCTTCAGTTTCACTGGCTAATGTACTTAGGCTCAGTGGCCTGTCATTTTCCCTTCTCGGCTTTCCCTGGGCTCTTCTGTGGTCTGTTAGGGCCTCTACATATAGCTTAGCTCTTTCATTTACTACAGTCTCCACTGATTGAGCTTCTACATGCAGTTTTGCTCCTTCTTTCCCTACAGTCCCCTTATTTGTGACTGAGGTAGCAGTCTCTGTTGTCAATCCCAAAATGTTCTTTAGTTCTTTAGGCTGTTTCAGATTTTTCAGGTCCTCTTCTAAACTCTGTATCCTAGCCTCTGCTGCTTTGACATGGACCTCCCAATTCCTGCTTTCCATGTCTATCCTCTCTTCCATTCTCATGCTAAGTCCTTCTAGTTTCTTTTCCCATTCATGTTCCCTTTTTGTGAGCTCTGCTGCCCAATCTTCCTTTGCAGTTTCCTCCTCCTGTCCCTTGGTTTTTCATGTTGCTCTCTGGCAACCCATTTTTGTTTTATCTGATTGCCTCAGAGTGGGAAACCTATGTAATTCTGTATGTTAGGTTAGTATTGTGTATGTCAGAGTGTGGGGGGGGAGGTAGTGGAGGAACTGTGGCTATGTGGGAGAGTAGTGGGGAGGGGGAGTGGGAAGGAGGGAGAAGTAAGTGGGTGAGTGGGAGAGGGAGAGGGGGAAGGAGGGAGAGGTGGGGAAGAGGAGGGTGAAAGAAGGAGGGGAGGGATCAGGTGAAGGAGTGAGATGTCGGTGGAGGAGGGAGTGTATGTGCGAGTCTGGCAATGTGTGTGTGTGTGTATGTTGTGTGTGTTGCATGAGTGTGTATGTGTGTGTGTGTGTCATTGGTCCTTGACTGGCCGCAACTTCTTGTGACCTGACCCCCACTCTCCTGGGGCTTGACCCCACCTACTTACAATGTTGCCCTTAAAAGCTGTGTGTGTATGTGTGTATACGTGTGTATTCGTGTGTATTGGGGAGCTATGAGGGGTAGATGCTGTTAATACATACCAGTAATTCTGGGTTGTAAAAAGTGGAAATTGCTACTAGGGTCTAAAGCTTCTATGAGTGTCTGCCCGTGTGTGTGTGTGAGAGAGAGGGATGGTTAGGGGGGGGGTAGATGGTGTGATTTAAAGATCCGTTATACCTCTCTGTTCCAACTGTCTTTCCTAGAAATGCTACTCTCTCCACTTATTGCCCTTTCTGGATTTAAGTATCAATTATTGCTGGTTATTATCCTATTCCTTGTTCACGTTGAGAGAGGACTTCCTAGCTTCCTAAGTATTCTTACTACTAATAACTACTGTAATAGCTTGCAGGAGTGAGTGACCAGTATCTAACAGCAATGCAAGGCCGGAACAAGCCTGCAACATGCAAACCACAAAATAGGTGAGTGATAGTTGCGCTGGCAACGGTCGTACAAGTTGCCAGATGCTGATGACGAAGTCGTCGTACGTAGTCCTTAAATCCCTAGTTTGGATATCCTTCACCCGTGTTGATTATAGCCACATGTGCTCATACATCCCTCGTTTCTCACGCGATTTCACTTTTCACTTATGATAGTATACACTTCACATTATATGCACTTCACTTTATATGTATAATGGCACACAACTTGTCGTGACGTCACTGCTTAAGCAGGCCTACTGCTGCCACCTTCCCTTGTTATATATTTTATTTTTCCTTTCCCCTTTTGCTTATTAACTTTTTCACTCTCACTGTATGGGATCCCACATTTCACTTGTTAGCCAAACGCTGATAATTCTTGAACAGCCGCTTCCACACTCACTTTGATCTTTGTATGTTTGAATCTGTGTGGCAACAGCGCCTATAGACCCACAACGACTTGGCGCTTTGAAATATTGATAATTTCACCTTCCTCTCGACTATTTTTAACTAATAACTTTAGTTATCACTCGTATTATTGTTCACTGACGATGTCACTACCACTGATTACTGCTAGCATATACTGCACGCTTTAAAAAACACTACGGTTCTCGGAGCCTTGTGCACCCACGTCTGCACCCCACGGACACGCGCGCGCGCGTGTGTGTGTGTGTGTGTGTGTGTGTGTGTGTGTGTGTGTGTGTGTGTGTGTGTGTGTGTGTGTGTGTGTGTGTGTGTACGTACGGGGAGGGTGTTACGGGAGTCAACGCCCCAGCGTCCCTGTCCATTACCAGGCCTCTTGGTGGATCAGGGAATGATCAACCAGGCTGTTATTGCTGGCTCACGTAAACAGACGTATGGCTCAATACGCACAGAAGATACTCTCTCTTCCTTGCGACGGGTGACTGGGGATCAAGCCTTCACTTCTTTACACATGTGACGTCACGGTCATACACAAGTGACGTCACGGGTATACACAAGTGACGTCACGGTCATACACAAGTGACGTCACGGGTATACACACGCCCGATCAATCCTCATTTGCATATTTGCATAAGTAAATGTATTACACGTCCAATATGGCGTCGAATTACGCCAAGAGATTTCTGGATATAAATGAAGTCTTGCTTGGTCCAGATGTGTGGTGGACCAGGTGTGTGGTGGACCAGGTGTGTGGTGGACCAGGTGTGTGGTGGACCAGGTGTGTGGTGGACCAGGTGTGTGGTGGACAAGGTGTGTGGTGGTCCAGGTGTGTGGTGGTCCAGGTGTGTGGTGGACCAGGTGTGTGGTGGTATAGGTGTGTGGTGGTCTAGGTGTGTGGTGGACCAAGAGTCGTGGAGGACCAGGTGTGTGGTGGACCAGGTGTGTGGGGGTCCAGGTGTGTGGTGGACCAGGTGTGTGGTGGTCCAGGTGTGTGGTGGACTATTTGTGTGGTGGACCATTTGTGTGGTGGTCCAGGTGTGTGATGGTCCAGGTGTGTGGTGGTCCAGGTGTGTGGTGGTCCAGGTGTGTGGTGGTCCAGGTGTGTGGTGGACCATTTGTGTGGTGGACCATTTGTGTGGTGGTCCAGGTGTGTGATGGTCCAAGTTTGTGGTGGACCAGGTGTGAGATGGTCCAGGTGTGTGGTGGATCAGGTGTGTGGTGGATCAGGTGTGTGGTGGACCAGGTGTGTGGTGAACCAGGTGTGTGGTGGACCAGGTGTGTGGTAGACAAGGTGTGTGATGGGCCAGGTGTGTGGTGAGCCAGGTGTGTGGTGAACCAGGCGTGTGGTGAGCCAGGCGTGTGGTGAGCCAGGTGTGTGGTGAGCCAGGTGTGTGGTGGACCAAGTGTGTAGTGGTCCAGGTGTGTGGTGGACCATTTGTGTGGTGGACCATTTGTGTGGTGGTCCAGGTGTGTGATGGTCCAAGTTTGTGGTGGACCAGGTGTGAGATGGTCCAGGTGTGTGGTGGATCAGGTGTGTGGTGGACCAGGTGTGTGGTGAACCAGGTGTGTGGTGGACCAGGTGTGTGGTGGACCAGGTGTGTGGTAGACAAGGTGTGTGATGGTCCAGATGTGTGGTGGATCCGGTGTGTGGTGGACCCGGTGTGTGGTGGTCCAAGTGTGTGTGGTGGACCAGGTGTGCGGTAGACAAGGTGTGTGATGGTCCAGGGGTGTGGTGAACCAGGTGTGTGGTGGACCAGGTGTGTGGTGGACCAGGTGTGTGGTGGACCAAGTGTGTAGTGGTCCAGGTGTGTGGTGGACCAGGTGTGTGGTGGTCCAGGTGTGGTGTGGACCAGGTGTGTGTGTGGTGGCCCAGGTGTGTGGTGGTCCAGGTGTGTGGTGGATCAGGTGTGTGGTGGACCCGGTGTGTGGTGGACCCGGTGTGTGGTGGACCAGATGTGTGGTGGTCCAGGTGTGTGGTGGTCCAGGTGTGTGGTGGACCAGGTGTGTGGTGGACCAGGTGTGTGGTAGACAAGGTGTGTGATGGTCCAGGTGTGTGGTGAACCAGGTGTGTGGTGGTCCAGGTGTGTGGTAGACAAGGTGTGTGATGGTCCAGGTGTGTGGTGGACCAGGTGTGTGGTGGACCAGGTGTGTGGTGGACCAGGTGTGTGGTGGACCAAGTGTGTGGTGGTCCAGGTGTGTGGTGGACCCGGTGTGTGGTGGTCCAGGTGTGTGGTGGACCCGGTGTGTAGTGGTCCAGGTGAGTGGTGGACCAGGTGTGCGGTAGACAAGGTGTGTGATGGTCCAGGTGTGTGGTGGACCAGGTGCGTGGTGGACCAGGTGTGTGGTGGTCCTGGTGTGTGGTGGACCAGGTGTGTGGTGGACCAGGTGTGTGGTGGTCCAGGTGTGGTGTGGACCAGGTGTGTGTGTGGTGGTCCAGGTGTGTGGTGGACGAGGTGTGTGGTGGTCCAGGTGTGTGGTGGTCCAGGTGTGTGGTGGACCAGGTGTGTGGTGGACCAGGTGTGTGGTGGACCAGGTGTGTGGTGGACCAGGTGTGTGGTGGACCAGGTGTGTGGTGGACCAGGTGTGTGTGTGGTCCAGGTGTGTGGTGGTCCAGGTGTGTGGTGGTCCCGGTGTGTGGTGGACCAGATGTGTGGTGGACCAGGTGTGTGGTGGACCAGGTGTGTGGTGGACCAGGTGTGTGGTGGACCAGGTGTGTGGTGGACCAGGTGTGTGGTAGACCAGGTGTGTGGTGGACCAGGTGTGTGTGGTAGACCACGTATGTGGTGGACCACGTATGTGGTGGACCAGGTGTGTGGTGAACTAGGTGTGTGGTAGACCAGGTGTGTGGTGGACCAGGTGTGTGGTGAACCAGGTGTGTGGTGGACCAGGTGTGTGGTGAACCAGGTGTGTGGTGGACCAGGTGTGTTGTGAGCCAGGTGTGTGGTGAGCCAGGTGTGTGGTGAGCCAGGTGTGTGGTGAGCCAGGTGTGTGGTGAGCCAGGTGTGTGGTGAGCCAGGTGTGTGGTGAGCCAGGTGTGTGGTGAACCAGGCGTGTGGTGAGCCAGGCGTGTGGTGAGCCAGGCGTGTGGTGAGCCAGGTGTGTGTGGTGAACCAGGTGTGTGTGGTGAACCAGGTGTGTGTGGTGAGCCAGGTGTGTGGTGAACCGGGTGTGTGGTGAACCAGGTGTGTGGTGAACCAGGTGTGTGGTGAACCAGGTGTGTGGTGAACCAGGTGTGTGGTGAACCAGGTGTGTGGTGAACCAGGTGTGTGGTGAACCAGGTGTGTGTGGTGAGCCAGGTGTGTGGTGAGCCAGGTGTGTGTGGTGAACCAGGTGTGTGTGGTGAACCAGGTGTGTGTGGTGAACCAGGTGTGTGTGGTGAACCAGGTGTGTGGTGAACCAGGTGTGTGGTGAACCAGGTGTGTGTGGTGAACCAGGTGTGTGTGGTGAACCAGGTGTGTGGTGAACCAGGTGTGTGTGGTGAACCAGGTGTGTGTGGTGAACCAGGTGTGTGTGGTGAACCAGGTGTGTGGTGAACCAGGTGTGTGGTGAACCAGGTGTGTGGTGAACCAGGTGTGTGTGGTGAACCAGGTGTGTGTGGTGAACCAGGTGTGTGTGGTGAACCAGGTGTGTGTGGTGAACCAGGTGTGTGTGGTGAACCAGGTGTGTGTGGTGAACCAGGTGTGTGGTGAACCAGGTGTGTGTGGTGAACCAGGTGTGTGGTGAACCAGGTGTGTGTGGTGAACCAGGTGTGTGGTGTCATGATCCAAGGTGGCTTGTGTTATGTTATTTGCAATTTAATCATTACATCGCTAGTTTAAAAAATCATTTGTGAGGTATGATGCTAGGAGAAACTGGTCTGTAATTTTTATCTAGTACTGTACTGGTCCATGGTAGGCAGGTCTAACTCACAACAACATCCCCACCCACACCCAGACATGTACCTAAGTTATGTTTATAGCTAAAGAAGGTTTGAGCTTCAACAGCAGTGCTCTTTCCTAGACGAAGCTCTCCTGAGCCTGGTATCTACAGGTGTTACCAGTTGCTGTGTCAGCTGAAGCAGGTGCTGTGTCAGCTGAAGCAGGTGCTGTGTCAGCTGAAGCAGGTGCTGTGTCAGCTGAAGCAGGTGCTGTGTCAGCTGAAGCAGGTGCTGTGTCAGCTGAAGCAGATGCTGTTTCAGCTGAAGCAGGTGTTGTGTCAGCTGAAGCAGGTGCTGTTTCAGCTGAAGCAGGTGTTGTGTCAGCTGAAGCAGGTGCTGTGTCAGCTGAAGCAGGTGCTGTGTCAGCTGAAGCAGGTGCTGTTTCAGCTGAAGCAGGTGTTGTCAGCTGAAGCAGGTGCTGTTTCAGCTGAAGCAGGTGCTGTGTCAGCTGAAGCAGATGTTGTGTCAGCTGAAGCAGGTGTTGTCAGCTGAAGCAGATGCTGTGTCAGCTGAAGCAGGTGTTGTGTCAACTGAAGCAGATGCTGTGTCAGCTGAAGCAGATGCTGTGTCAGCTGAAGCAGATGCTGTGTCAGCTGAAGCAGATGCTGTGTCAGCTGAAGCAGGTGTTGTCAGCTGAAGCAGGTGCTGTTTCAGCTGAAGCAGGTGTTGTGTCAGCTGAAGCAGGTGCTGTTTCAGCTGAAGCAGGTGTTGTCAGCTGAAGCAGGTGCTGTTTCAGCTGAAGCAGGTGCTGTGTCAGCTGAAGCAGGTGCTGTGTCAGCTGAAGCAGATGCTGTGTCAGCTGAAGCAGGTGCTGTGTCAGCTGAAGCAGATGCTGTGTCAGCTGAAGCAGATGCTGTGTCAGCTGAAGCAGGTGCTGTTTCAGCTGAAGCAGGTGCTGTGTCAGCTGAAGCAGGTGTTGTCAGCTGAAGCAGGTGCTGTTTCAGCTGAAGCTGGTGCTGTGTCAGCTGAAGCAGGTGCTGTGCCAGCTGAAGCAGGTGCTGTGTCAGCTGAAGCAGGTGCTGTGCCAGCTGAAGCAGGTGTTGTGTCAGCTGTAGCAGGTGTTGTGTCAGCTGTAGCAGGTGTTGTCAGCTGTAGCAGGTGTTGTGTGACCATCTGGAGTACCAATCTGGAGTACCAATCTGGAGTAACGAGCTGGGGTAACGAGCTGGGGTAACAAGCTGGGGTAACAAGCTGGGGTAACAAGCTGGAGTAGTAAGGTGGGGTAGTAAGGTGGGGTAGTAAGGTGGGGTAACGTTCATTTCAACAGAACTGAAGAAAAACTTTGACTTCCTCCTCAGCCTCCACTCCTCCATCATCTCCCTCCACTCCTCCATCTCCCTCCACTCCATCATCTCCCTCCACTCCTCCATCATCTCTCTCCACTCCTCCATCTCCCTCCACTCCTCCATCATCTCTCTCCACTCCATCATCTCTCTCCACTCCTCCATCATCTCTCTCCACTCCTCCATCTCCCTCCACTCCTCCATCTCTCTCCACTCCTCCATCTCCCTCCACTTCTCCATCATCTCTCTCCACTCCTCCATCTCCCTCCACTCCTCCATCATCTCTCTCCACTCCTCCATCTCCCTCCACTCCTCCATCATCTCTCTCCACTCCTCCATCATCTCTCTCCACTCCTCCATCTCCCTCCACTCCTCCATCTCTCTCCACTCCTCCATCTCCCTCCACTTCTCCTCCATCTCCCTCCACTCCTCCTCCATCTCCCTCCACTCCTCCATCATCTCTCTCCACTCCTCCATCTCCCTCCACTCCTCCATCTCTCTCCACTCCTCCATCTCCCTCCACTCCTCCATCTCCCTCCACTCCTCCATCTCTCTCCACTCCTCCATCTCCCTCCACTCCTCCATCATCTCCCTCCACTCCTCCCTCATCTTCCTCCACTCCTCCCTCATCTTCCTCCACTCCTCCCTCATCTTCCTCCACTCCTCCCTCATCTTCCTCCACTCCTCCCTCATCTTCCTCCACTCCTCCCTCATCTTCCTCCACTCCTCCTCCCTCATCTTCCTCCACTCCTCCTCCCTCATCTTCCTCCACTCCTCCTCCCTCATCTTCCTCCACTCCTCCTCCCTCATCTTCCTCCACTCCTCCTCCCTCATCTTCCTCCACTCCTCCCTCATCTTCCTCCACTCCTCCCTCATCTTCCTCCACTCCTCCCTCATCTTCCTCCACTCCTCCATCATCTCCCTCCACTCCTCCATCATCTCCCTCCACTCCTCCATCATCTCCCTCCACTCCTCCATCATCTTCCTCCTCTCCTCCATCTCCCTCCTCTCCTCCATCTCCCTCCTCTCCTCCATCATCTCCCTCCACTCCACCACCTCCTCCAGTGAGAAGACTGGAGGAGGCTGGTCACCTCAGGCTACCCTGGGAGTAATAAAGATCACTGACAGAGAATTGTTCATCGTGTGCAAGAATTCTCTCTCTCTCTCTCTCTCTCTCTCTCTCTCTCTCTCTCTCTCTATCTATCTATTTATCTATCACACACACACACACACACACACACACACACACACACATATATATATATATAAATATATATATATATATGTATATATATATATATGTATGTATATATATATAGGGAGGTAGCACCTCTAGAACTTTACTGGGGAGCCTCATCCTCAGAGAAGACAATAAATGTACCTCAGAGAAAATTCGAGGTTCTCCCCGGAGCTGTTTGAAAGTTTTCGTCTCCTACCCCCCCCCCCCTATATTATACATTCTATGTGAACTTTATTAATAGACAGAATATATTGACAGAAAACACAATGAATAAATTGGTACTATATATCAAAGATCATGAATTTCCTCCAGTTCCTCCGAGTCTGGATGCGAGCCAAGTATGCAGCAAGCATTTCCTCTCTGGATGGCTACACTGAGGCGCTGAAACATAAAAGTGGCTGCCCTTGGGTCCCTGGTGGTGTCTATGAGTCTGGAACCCAGTTCTTTAAGGAAACGTGTGGTATTTTTTCCCCATGATCCCAAGGTCTCTGATCCCACTGGGACAAATTGATACTGTTGGCTAATGTCCCCGTACTTGCTGATCTTGTGGTCAGCAGCTCCTCCCTGTCGCCCCACACTGTGATGGATATAGGTGTCAGCCAGTGTGGACACACAAGTATAGTCCCATGCTAAGAGCTTGCCATTCTTCCTAGGATAGATATTGATCCCATTGGGGCGGTTTGCTGGGTTGTGGGTATTGTTGGCTGCCAGTGATTAGGGCTCCGTCTCTGCTGGGCATCGAATTGTAGCAAGGATTCTCTATATGATGCCGTTGACCTCATTGTGTCGTGCCTGCCCGCCCTTGATTCTGGAACAGTTAAGACCATGTAGACCATATTGGTCAGCTTGCGCATCGCCGCAAATACACGCACATTCCGTGTGAATTGGGGCAGCAAGGCGCAGAGCCACGGAGGGTCTTAGGGTCAAGGCGTGTTCCCATTGCCGAAATGGGAACTGTTTGGAGGAAGTCCCCAGAGTGATGTGCACTCATAGCTTGGAGACAGGCAGTCTCCCTGTCTGATGTTACAGACCTAAGCATGTTGGCAAGCACCTTTGCAGCGATGGGGCCATCCCAGCTTGACTGTAGGCCAATGCTGCAGTAGATTTTGGTGCTGGAGCAGCACGAGTCTCCCATTCAGTGATGGCACTGGCGTAGCTAGGGTCCTGTATTCCTGCTGAGTCACTGAGGTTGTTCGGAAGACTGTCTCATTAACCTCGTTTGATGCTACGGAAGAGGATAGAAAAGCTGATAGGGCAATCTGGGAGGATTTGCGTACTCCCAGCCCCTTCCCCCCCCCCATGCCTGACTGGAAGCGAAGCTTGCAACCACTGTTCATCTTCGAGGGAAAGATTCAATACTCTAGCATGGTCTTAAGGGAAGAGTCATATTCCTTGAGTTTCGGACTGCTGAAGGCTGGGGAGCGTCTCAGAAAGTAGGTAAGTTTTGGGATGGACAGGCACCTGGTGAGTAGGTAGAAGGCATCATGTGTATCGAGGTCTTTCATCCTGCCTTCCGTCGTCCCGAGGTCTGAGATTTTTTTTCTAGGATCAGATCGATGGCATTGGACCCAAGAGGAGCACCAAGGAGAGTGCTACTGGCTGGATCAATGGCTCGTGCTCCTGGTAAAACGGCGCTAATATTCTGGATCATCTGTCAACTGGCAAAAACAATTTCACATTTCGTGGGGTTTAAAGACAGGTCCAGACTCTCTCTCATGTCTTTAATTTTTCTGATGTCCTCTAGGAGAGATTCTGTTGTGTGTTAGGTAAGACACATATGCAACACTTAGGTATCTTTATTTCGAAACGTTTCGCCTACACAGTAGGCTTCTTCAGTCGAGTACAGAAAAGTTGATAGAAGCTGAAGATACTTGAAGACGATGTAATCAGTCCATCACCCTTGAAGTTCTGAGGTGGTCAGTCCCTCAGTCTGGGGAAGAGTATTGTTCCAGGATACCATCAGGATACCAGCCAGGATACCATCATCCAGGAACCAGACATTGAGCTCAATGGAGAGTACTTCTGTGACTTCCTTGATGACCAGACAAAATAGAAAAGGGGGCGAGAGGGTCCCCCTGTTGCACACCCTCACACGAGTCATTTTCATGGTCCCCAAACAATAGTTTAGAAGTCACACTATAACACGGTTCTATAAAGGGATAGAAGGAAGAGAAGTATCTATAAACTGCTTGGAGAGCAGCATCCCTTCTGACTGAGTTGAAAGCGTTGGCAAAGTCCAATTTGATCAAGGCTTTTTCATCGGACATGTTGATACATACTCGTGCTGCATGGGCAGCTGCTTCACAGCCTTGTTGAACACCAAAACCGAGCTGAGTTGGTTTCAACATTGCAACAGCTTCTTGATTCACCATTGTCACTACAGCATTGGCGACTAGTCGTGCCGAATAGGTAAAACTGATCAATTAGCAAGAATTCATTTATGTTAATGTAAAAAATTAATAATTTTGTACCAAAAGAACCTTAGAAAACTTGCCTAACCTTATTATAACAAGCGCAATTTAATTTAGCCTAATCCAACTAAATGTATTTTAGATAAGTTTACAATAATTTAATAATAAACTACCGATGTTATTGCATGCACAAATTTTCGCTTGTCTTATTCGGCCAGAAGAGCGTTGCTATATAAGCCAAAATAGCAAATTTTACCTATTCGGCACGACATTATACATACATACATATATATATATAGATATATATATATATATATATATATATATATATATATAATATATATATGTCGTGCCGAATATGTAAAACTGGTCAATTAGCAAGAACTCATTTAAAATTAAGCCCTTTCTAAAATTTTCTCATGCGTTTAAAGATATATTTTTTTCATTAATGTTAATGTAAAAAAATTCTAATTTTGCACCAAAAGAATCTTAGAAAACTTACCTAACCTTATTATAACAAGAGCAATTTATTTTAGCCTAACCCAACTAAATATATTTTAGATTTGTTTACAATAATTTAATACTAAACAAACACAGTGAAATATATTTTTTTCGTTAGATTCAGAATGATTTTGGCGAAATTATTGCATACACAAATTTTCACTTGTCCTATATGGCAAGATGAACGTTGCTATTTAAGCCAAGATCGCAAGTTCTGCCTATTCGGCACTATATATATATATATATATATATATATATATATATATATATATATATATATATATATATATAACACTGATCTCTGGCTGAAGGAGACTCGAACCTACGAACCTTAGGACAAGGTACGCAGTGCTTTACCAATCTACCCACACTGTACAATACCTTGGCGTGTAGCATGAGCTACACGTTTGATCCAAGGCAGCCAACTTTCAGGGAGAAGGCTTACAGCTTTTCATCTCATCCCCTGCATGCATCAGCCTTACTAGAGATTTGAACAATGCAAGGAATTCTCCCTGAAAGCTGGCTGCCTTGGATCAAACGTGTAGCTCATGCTACACGCCAAGGTATTGTCCAGTGTGGGTAGATTGGTAAAGCACTGCGTACCTTGTCCTAAGGTTCGTAGGTTCGAGTCTCCTTCAGCCAGAGATCAGTGTTTGTGTATATTTCGCCTGCTCTCGCGAATTCCTTGCATATATATATATATATATATATATATATATATATATATATATATATATATATATATATATATATATATATATATGTGTGTGTGTGTGTGTTTTAAGAGTTTTTAAAAAAGTAAGACATTAAAAATAAAGAAAAAACATTAATAAATTTTAATTATAAATATAACGGTCAGTAATAATGAGAGAATCGACAGCATGAAATTAAGGCAAGATGTTAGGAAGACAACTAAAGTGAGAGAGTATTGTGTGTTCCATTAGGCCTCACTGATGGAGGTGTCACCTTGCTGATACCCGTGGGGGCAGGGTAGTGGCAGGACAGTGGCAAGGTGGTGGCAGGACAGTGGCAAGGTGATGGCAGGACAGTGGCAAGGTGGTGGCAGGACATTGGTGGCCCAGCTGCTGCCCTGGGTAGGTAGTGGAGTGTTTAACGTTGTTTATATGACCAACAGGGAGAGTTACCTGTGATAGTGGTTGATAATGAATGGTGGTTGGTGTTGTGTGAATAGTGGTTGATGTGTGAATGGTGGTTATGTGAATGGTGGTTGGTGTGTAAATGTTTGTTGGTGTTGTGTGAATGGTGGTTGGTGTTGTGTGAATGGTGGTTGGTGTTGTGTGAATGGTGGTTGGTGTTGTGTGAATGGTGGTTGGTGTTGTGTGAATGGTGGTTGATGTGTGAATGGTGGTTGATATGTGAATGTTGGTTGGTGATGTGTGAATGGTGGTTGGTGATGTGTGAATGGTGGTTGGTGATGTGTGAATTGTGGTTGGTGATGTGTGAATAGTGGTTGATGTGTGAATGGTGGTTATGTGAATGGTGGTTGGTGTTGTGTGAATGGTGGTTGATGTGTGAATGGTGGTTATGTGAATGGTGGTTGGTGTTGTGTGAATGGTGGTTGATGTGTGAATGGTGGTTGGTGTTGTGTGAATGGTGGTTGTGTGAATGGTGGTTATGTGAATGGTGGTTGGTGTGTGAATGTTTGTTGGTGTTGTGTGAATGGTGGTTGATGTGTGAATGGTGGTTGATGTGTGAATGGTGGTTATGTGAATGGTGGTTGGTGTTGTGTGAATGGTGGTTGGTGTTGTGTGAATGGTGGTTGATGTGTGAATGGTGGTTATGTGAATGGTGGTTGGTGTGTGAATGTTTGTTGGTGTTGTGTGAATGGTGGTTGATGTGTGAATGGTGGTTATGTGAATGGTGGTTGGTGTTGTGTGAATGGTGGTTGGTGTTGTGTGAATGGTGGTTGTGTGAATGGTGGTTATGTGAATGGTGGTTGGTGTTGTGTGAATGGTGGTTGATGTGTGAATGGTGGTTGGTGTTGTGTGAATGGTGGTTGGTGTTGTGTGAATAGTGGTTGGTGTTGTGTGAATAGTGGTTGGTGTTGTGTGAATAGTGGTTGGTGATGTGTGAATAGTAGTTGATGTGTGAATGGTGGTTGGTGATGTGTGAATGATGGTTGATGTGTGAATAGTGGTTGGTGATGTGTGAATAGTGGTTGATGTGTGAAGGGTGGTTGTGTGAATGGTGGTTGATGTGTGAATGGTGGTTGATGTGTGAATGGTGATTGTGTGAATGATGGTAGGTGTTGTGTGAACAGTGGTTGATGTGTGAATGGTGGTTGATAATGAATGGTGGTTGATAATGAATGGTGGTTGATGTGTGAATGGTGGTTGATGTGTGAATGGTGGTTGTGTGAATGGTGGTTGATGTGTGAATGGTGGTTGATGTGTGAATGGTGGTTGGTGTGTGAATGGTGATTGGTGTTGTGTGAATAGTGGTTGGTGATGTGTGAATGGTGGTTGATGTGTGAATAGTGGTTGGTGATGTGTGAATAGTGGTTACCTGGATTACCTGGAGGTTATTCCGGGGATCAACGCCCTCGCGGCCCGGTCCATGACCAGGCCTCCCGATGGATCAGGGCCTGATCAACCAGGCTGTTACTGCTGGCCGCACGCAGTCCAATTTACGAGACACAGCCCGGCTGATCCGGCACTGGCTTTAGGTATCTGTCCATCTCTCTCTTGAAGGCAGCCAGAGGCATATTGGCAATTCCCCTAATGCTTGATGGGAGGCTGTTGAACAGTCTTGGGCCCCGGACACTTACGGTGTTTTCCCTTAGTGTACCAATAGCGCCCCTACTTTTTATTGGGGGTATTTTGCATCGCTGCCCAGTCTTTTATTTTCGTAGGGAGTGATTTCTGTGTGCAGATTTGGGACCATTCCTTCCAGGATTTTCCAAGTGTAGATTATGATATATCTCTCCCTCCTGCGTTCCAACGAGTACAAGTCAAGTGCTTCCAAGCGTTCCCAGTAGTTAAGGTGCTTGACAGAACTTATACGTGCAGTAAAGGATCTCTGTACACTCTAGATCTGCGATTTCACCTGCTTTGAATGGAGATGTTAATGTACAGCTGTATTCCAGCCTAGAGAGAACAAGTGATTTGAAAAGGATCATCATAGGCTTGGCATCTCTCGTTTTGAAAGTTCTCATTATCCATCCTATCATTTTCTTTGCACGTGCGATCGTGGCACTGTTGTGATCCTTGAAAGTGAGATCCTCAGACATTACTACTCCCAGGTCCCTTACATTATTTTTCCGCTCTATTGTATGGCCGGAGTCAGTAGTATACTCTGTTCTAGTTATTATCTCCTCCAGTTTTCCATAACGGAGTAGTTGGAATTTGTCCTCATTGAACATCATATTGTTTACCGTTGCCCACTGGAAAACTTTGTTTATATCTTCTTGGTGTTGTGTGAATGGTGGTTGATAATGAATGGTGGTTGGTGATGTGTGAATGGTGGTTGGTGATGTGTGAATGGTGGTTGGTGATGTGTGAATGGTGGTTGGTGATGTGTGAATGGTGGTTGATGTGTGAATGGTGGTTGATGTGTGAATGATGGTTGATGTGTGAATGATGGTTGATGTGTGAATGGTGGTTGTTGTTGTGTGAATGGTGGTTGTTGTGTGAATGGTGGTGGTTGTTGTGTGAATGGTGCTTGTTGTTGTGTGAATGGTGGTTGTTGTTGTTGTGTGAATGGTGGTTGTTGTTGTTGTGTGAATGGTGGTTGGTGTTGTGTGAATGGTGGTTGTTGTTGTGTGAATGGTGGTTGTTGTTGTTGTGTGAATGGTGGTGGTTGTTGTTGTGTGAATGGTGGTGGTTGTTGTTGTGTGAATGGTGGTGGTTGTTGTTGTGTGAATGGTGGTGGTTGTTGTTGTGTGAATGGTGGTGGTTGTTGTTGTGTGAATGGTGGTTGTTGTTGTGTGAATGGTGGTTGGTGTTGTGTGAATGGTGGTTGATGTGTGAACAGTGATTGGTGATGTGTGAATGGTGGTTGATGTGTGAACAGTGGTTGGTGATGTGTGAATGGTGGTTGGTGATGTGTGAATGGTGGTTGATGTGTGAATGGTGATTGATGTGTTAATGGTGGTTGGTGATGCGTGAATGGTGGTTGATGTGTGAATAGTGGTTGGTGATGTGTGAATGGTGGTTGGTGATGTGTGAATGGTGGTGATATGTGAACGGTGGTTGTTGTGTGAACAGTGGTTGGTGATGCGTGAATAGTGGTTGATAATGAATGGTGGTTGGTGTGTGAATGGTGGTTGTTGTGAGAATGGTGGTTAGGTCTGCTAATGACGGTAGCTCGTGCATCTGCAAATAACCTACAAGAATTACACCCAAAATACCGTGGCTGGAACAATACAGTGGCTGGAACAATACCGTGGCTGGAACAATACCGTGGCTGGAACAAATTACAATTCACAATACCGTAGCTAGAAAAATACCATGGCTGGAACAATACTGTTGATGGAACAATGCGTCTCTTGGTATACACGATGAGTAACGAATATCGCTCAGTGTATATACACTGAGATGTGCATCTCTCTCTCTCTCTCTCACTATATATATATATATATATATATATATATATATATATATATATATATATATATATATATATATATATATATATATATATATATATACCGCTGACCTTTGAACAAGGGGTGTGAGGGGCGCCGACCCCCGCGCATCGAAAATCCACGTCTAACTTTTGGCTCCCTCAAAACTTCATTAACAATGGCGTGCTGTTAACTAAAAGTCTTACTGATAACATAAGCTGTCAACTGACACATATTTTGTATATTATATGTATCATATATTGTATTTTGGAATGAACATAAAGAAAATATTAACATAATTAGGAAGACGTAATACATCTACAGTAATGTATTTATCAGTACTGGTAAGATGATCTGCCTGTCTGTACCTACAACAATATTGTATGATACATGACACTGTATCATCTGTCTGTACCTACAACAATATTGTATGATACATGACACTGTATCATCTGTCTGTACCTACAACAATATTGTATGATACATGACACTGTATCATCTGTCTGTACCTACAACAATATTGTATGATACATGACACTGTATCATCTGTCTGTACCTACAACAATATTGTATGATACATGACACTGTATCATCTGTCTGTACCTACAACAATATTGTATGATACATGACACTGTATTATCTGTCTGTACCTACAACAATATTGTATGATACATGGCACTGTTGATATTATAATAATTACTAACACTAGACATCAAAAATGAAAAGATAATGTGAAATAGATTTGTGTATAATTTATGTAGTAAATTATAAAATAGATTATACCTATATATATTTTATACATTCAGGACATACCTAAATTTTTCTTAATTTTTTTTGGTCGCAAATGAGAGAAAAAAATCAATCGGCAGGATTCGAACCCACTACAGGGAGATCGGCAAAGTTCCCCAAGTGACGAGGGTGCCCATCTTTTGAGGCATTTGTGGCCGAGTGGTGTAAAGTGTCACATGGGAACTCTGCCAGTCTCCTTGTAGTGGGTTTGAATCCTGCTGACTGCGATCTTTTTCTGAATGTACCCGCCTGTGTCTGCGTGGTTCACTGAGATATATATATGTCGTGCCGAATAGGCAGAACTTGCGATCTTGCCTTAAATAGCAACGCTCATCTTGCCATATAGGACAAGTGAAAATTTGTGTATGCAATAATTTTGCCTAAATCATTCTGAACCTAACGAAAAAAAATATATTTGATTGTGTTTGTTTAGTATTAAATTACTGTAAACAAATCTAAATTATATTTAGTTGGGTTAGGCTAAAATAAATTGTTCTTGTTATAATAAGGTTAGGTAAGTTTTCTAAGTTCCTTTAGGTGCAAAATTAAATTTTTTTTCATTAACATTAATGAAAAAAATATCTTTAAACGTATAAGAGAAAATTTTAGAAAAGACTTAATTTTAAATGAGTTCTTGCTAATTGACCAGTTTTACATATTCGGCACGACATATATATATATATATATATATATATATATATATATATATATATATATATATATATATATATATATATATATATATATATATATATATGGTATTCTTGACCGGTGGTGAGCAGGTGACATGCAGCCTTAATGACCCTTGTGTTGGAGATAGGCTTTAAACCCTTCTCCCATTATCCAACCAGTGTGACTGTGTCAGTGTCACTGCCTCCCCCTCCCATCCCTCTCCCTCGTCCCCTCCTCTCTATCCCCCTCCCTCTCCAACACTGTCTTTAGTCTCAGTAATAATTATCTCACTCACACAAATATTTCCCAGCCTGCAGTGGTGGTAGTAGTGGTGATTGTAGTAGTGGTGGTGGCTTTGGTGCTGGTGGTGGTAGTTGCCTCTAGGTTACCAGGCCTCCTAGCTGCTGGCCAGATCGATCAGGTTGTTGGTGTTCGCCACACCCAGTCATCACGTGCACCACAGCCTAGGTGATCAGTAACTGTCTTGAGAAGTTTATGTATGATAGAGGATATTGAAGAGTCGTGGTCCCTTTGCACTTACTGAGTTCTCTCTGTGTACTCATCGCTTTACTGTCTTCCACTGACGGTGTCCTGCACTGTCTGCCAGGCATCTTGTGTTCATAAGTAATAGTCTCAATGTGTAGGTTTGGTATCAATCTCTCTAGTATCTTCCAGGTGTAGATTATCATGTGTCTTTCTCGCCTACGTTCTAAGGAGTACAGTTCTAGGCACTTCAAGCACTCCAGCTCTGCACTGTCACCAGTCTCGAAGGAGAACGTTAATACACAACAATATTCCAACCTAGAGAGAACAAGTGACTTGAAAAGTGTCATCACTGACTTGGCATCTCCTGTTCTCAAAGTTCTTGTTATCCATCCTATCGTTGTTCTTACAGCTGACATAATAACATTGTTGTGCTGCAGGAAGGTGTGTTTGTAGCAGATGTTACAGTTTCTCACAGTGTTACAGCATTCAGTATCTTAACTGAAGTGTTGATAACAATATTTATATTGTACGTACGGAATAAGGTAACAAACTAGATACTGAATAAAGTAAAAGGCACAGTACCGTGACTGGAACGATACACAGATAACCCGCACACAGGAGAGAGGAGCTTACCACGACGTTTCGGTCCGACTTGGACCATTAACAAAGTCACACTAACACAAGGGAGTTCATGAACATAGAGGGTCACCAGGACGGGTCCTGGCCCGGGTCTTCTCCATGTGGTGACCCGACAGTGGCTCCCGACGGAGTGTCATAGTGCAAGTGACGTACCGTATACAGCCCTATGGCAAAGGCAGAGTGCGCCTTCTGCAGGTCGGAGTACAGCTTACAGCCCTTTGGCGAGGGCAGCCCTTTGGCGAGGGCAGCCCATTGGCGGTAGCAGCCCTTTGGCGGTGGCAGCCCTTTGGCGAAGGCAGCCCTTTGGCAAAGGCAGCCCTTTGGCGAAGGCAGCCCTTTGGCAGGGGCAGCCCTATGATAAGGGCCCTGTGAGCCGTCTTCGCTCCTCCCGCTATAGATGTTCCTGGTGTTTATTTTTGTTTCATGTTCCTCTTGTCCCCTTCAGTACTTTGGTGAAACTGACAGCTCTCTTTCTGACAGTCTCCATGAATATAAAAAAAAGTGTTAGGCTCATGTTAGAGATGACAGTCATCCTATTGACTGTCATGTTAGAGATGACAGTCATCCTATTGACTGTCATGTTAGAGATGACAGTCATCCTATTGACTGTCATGTTAGAGATGACAGTCATCCTATTGACTGTCATGTTAGAGATGACAGTCATCCTATTGACTGTCATGTTAGAGATGACAGTCATCCTATTGACTGTCATGTTAGAGATGACAGTCATCCTATTGACTGTCATGTTAGAGATGACAGTCATCCTATTGACTGTTATGTTAGAGATGACAGTCATCCTATTGACTGTCATGTTAGAGATGACAGTCATCCTATTGACTGTCATGTTAGAGATGACAGTCATCCTATTGACTGTCATGTTAGAGATCACAGTCATCCTGCTGACTGTCATGTTAGAGATCATGGTCATCCTACTGACTGTCATGTTAGAGATCACATTCATCCTATTGACTGTCATGTTAGAGATCACATTCATCCTATTGACTGTCATGTTAGAGATCATGGTCATCCTACTGACTGTCATGTTAGAGATCATGGTCATCCTACTGACTGTCATGTTAGAGATCACGGTCATCCTACTGACTGTCATGTTAGAGATCACGGTCATCCTACTGACTGTCATGTTAGAGATCACATTCATCCTATTGACTGCCATGTTAGAGATCACAGTCATCCTACTGACTGTCATGTTAGAGATCATGGTCATCCTACTGACTGTCATGTTAGAGATCACAGTCATCCTATTGACTGTCAAGTTAGAGATCACAGTCATCCTACTGACTGTCATGTTAGAGATCACATTCATCCTATTGACTGCCATGTTAGAGATCACAGTCATCCTACTGACTGTCATGTTAGAGATCACAGTCATCCTATTGACTGCCATGTTAGAGATCACAGTCATCCTACTGACTGTCATGTTAGAGATCATGGTCATCCTACTGACTGTCATGTTAGAGATCATGGTCATCCTACTGACTGTCATGTTAGAGATCACGGTCATCCTACTGACTGTCATGTTAGAGATCACGGTCATCCTACTGACTGTCATGTTAGAGATCATGGTCATCCTACTGACTGTCATGTTAGAGATCATGGTCATCCTACTGACTGTCATGTTAGAGATCACGGTCATCCTATTGACTGCCATGTTAGAGATCACAGTCATCCTATTGACTGCCATGTTAGAGATCACAGTCATCCTACTGACTGTCATGTTAGAGATCACAGTCATCCTATTGACTGTCATGTTAGAGATCATGGTCATCCTACTGACTGTCATGTTAGAGATCACGGTCATCCTACTGACTGTCATGTTAGAGATCACAGTCATCCTATTGACTGTCATGTTAGAGCTCACAGTCATCCTATTGACTGTCATGTTAGATCACAGTCATCCTATTGACTGTCATGTTAGATCACAGTCATCCTATTGACTGTCATATTAGAGCTCACAGTCATCCTACTGACTGTCATGTTAGATCACAGTCATCCTATTGACTGTCATATTAGAGCTCACAGTCATCCTACTGACTGTCATGTTAGAGATCACAGTCATCCTATTGACTGTCATGTTAGAGCTCAGTCATCCTATTGACTGTCATGTTAGAGCTCACAGTCATCCTATTGACTGTCATGTTAGAGCTCAGTCATCCTATTGACTGTCATGTTAGAGATCACAGTCATCCTATTGACTGTCATGTTAGAGCTCAGTCATCCTATTGACTATCATGTTAGAGATGACAGTCATCCTACTGACTGTCATGTTAGAGGTGACAGTCATCCTATTGACTGTCATGTTAGAGATCATGGTCATCCTACTGACTGTCATGTTAGAGATCACAGTCATCCTACTGACTGCCATGTTAGAGATCATGGTCATCCTACTGACTGTCATGTTAGAGATCATGGTCATCCTACTGACTGTCATGTTAGAGATCACAGTCATCCTGCTGACTGTCATGTTAGAGATCACAGTCATCCTACTGACTGTCATGTTAGAGATCACAGTCATCCTGCTGACTGTCATGTTAGAGATCACAGTCATCCTGCTGACTGTCATGTTAGAGATCACAGTCATCCTGCTGACTGTCATGTTAGAGATCACAGTCATCCTGCTGACTGTCATGTTAGAGATCACAGTCATCCTACTGACTGTCATGTTAGAGATCACAGTCATCCTACTGACTGTCATGTTAGAGATCACAGTCATCCTGCTGACTGTCATGTTAGAGATCACAGTCATCCTGCTGACTGTCATGTTAGAGATCACAGTCATCCTGCTGACTGTCATGTTAGAGATCACAGTCATCCTACTGACTGTCATGTTAGAGATCACAGTCATCCTGCTGACTGTCATGTTAGAGAACACAGTCATCCTACTGACTGTCATGTTAGAGATCACAGTCATCCTGCTGACTGTCATGTTAGAGATCACAGTCATCCTGCTGACTGTCATGTTAGAGATCACAGTCATCCTACTGACTGTCATGTTAGAGATCACAGACATCCTACTGACTGTCATGTTAGAGATCACAGTCATCCTGCTGTCATGTTAGAGATCACAGTCATCCTACTGACTGTCATGTTAGAGATCACAGTCATCCTGCTGACTGTCATGTTAGAGATCACAGTCATCCTGCTGACTGTCATGTTAGAGATCACAGCCATCCTACTGACTGTCATGTTAGAGATCACAGTCATCCTGCTGACTGTCATGTTAGAGATCACAGTCATCCTACTGACTGTCATGTTAGAGATCACAGTCATCCTACTGACTGTCATGTTAGAGAACACAGTCATCCTGCTGACTGTCATGTTAGAGAACACAGTCATCCTACTGACTGTCATGTTAGAGATCACAGTCATCCTACTGACTGTCATGTTAGAGATCACAGTCATCCTACTGACTGTCATGTTAGAGATCACAGTCATCCTACTGACTGTCATGTTAGAGAACACAGTCATCCTGCTGACTGTCATGTTAGAGATCACAGTCATCCTACTGACTGTCATGTTAGAGATCACAGTCATCCTACTGACTGTCATATTAGAGATCACAGTCATCCTGCTGACTGTCATGTTAGAGATCACAGTCATCCTGCTGACTGTCATGTTAGAGATCACAGTCATCCTACTGACTGTCATGTTAGAGATCACAGTCATCCTACTGACTGTCATGTTAGAGATCACAGTCATCCTGCTGACTGTCATGTTAGAGATCACAGTCATCCTGCTGACTGTCATGTTAGAGATCACAGTCATCCTGCTGACTGTCATGTTAGAGATCACAGTCATCCTACTGACTGTCATGTTAGAGATCACAGTCATCCTGCTGACTGTCATGTTAGAGAACACAGTCATCCTACTGACTGTCATGTTAGAGATCACAGTCATCCTGCTGACTGTCATGTTAGAGATCACAGTCATCCTGCTGACTGTCATGTTAGAGATCACAGTCATCCTACTGACTGTCATGTTAGAGATCACAGTCATCCTACTGACTGTCATGTTAGAGATCACAGTCATCCTACTGACTGTCATGTTAGAGATCACAGTCATCCTACTGACTGTCATGTTAGAGATCACAGTCATCCTGCTGACTGTCATGTTAGAGATCACAGTCATCCTGCTGACTGTCATGTTAGAGATCACAGCCATCCTGCTGACTGTCATGTTAGAGATCACAGTCATCCTGCTGACTGTCATGTTAGAGAACACAGTCATCCTACTGACTGTCATGTTAGAGATCACAGTCATCCTACTGACTGTCATGTTAGAGATCACAGTCATCCTACTGACTGTCATGTTAGAGATCACAGTCATCCTGCTGACTGTCATGTTAGAGAACACAGTCATCCTACTGACTGTCATGTTAGAGATCACAGTCATCCTACTGACTGTCATGTTAGAGATCACAGTCATCCTGCTGTCATGTTAGAGATCACAGTCATCCTACTGACTGTCATGTTAGAGATCACAGTCATCCTGCTGACTGTCATGTTAGAGATCACAGTCATCCTGCTGACTGTCATGTTAGAGATCACAGCCATCCTACTGACTGTCATGTTAGAGATCACAGTCATCCTGCTGACTGTCATGTTAGAGAACACAGTCATCCTACTGACTGTCATGTTAGAGATCACAGTCATCCTACTGACTGTCATGTTAGAGATCACAGTCATCCTACTGACTGTCATGTTAGAGATCACAGTCATCCTGCTGACTGTCATGTTAGAGAACACAGTCATCCTACTGACTGTCATGTTAGAGATCACAGTCATCCTACTGACTGTCATGTTAGAGATCACAGTCATCCTACTGACTGTCATGTTAGAGATCACAGTCATCCTACTGACTGTCATGTTAGAGAACACAGTCATCCTGCTGACTGTCATGTTAGAGATCACAGTCATCCTACTGACTGTCATATTAGAGATCACAGTCATCCTGCTGACTGTCATGTTAGAGATCACAGTCATCCTGCTGACTGTCATGTTAGAGATCACAGTCATCCTGCTGACTGTCATGTTAGAGATCACAGTCATCCTGCTGACTGTCATGTTAGAGATCACAGTCATCCTGCTGACTGTCATGTTAGAGATCACAGTCATCCTGCTGACTGTCATGTTAGAGATCACAGTCATCCTGCTGACTGTCATGTTAGAGATCACAGTCATCCTACTGACTGTCATGTTAGAGATCACAGTCATCCTGCTGACTGTCATGTTAGAGATCACAGTCATCCTACTGACTGTCATGTTAGAGATCACAGTCATCCTGCTGACTGTCATGTTAGAGATCACAGTCATCCTACTGACTGTCATGTTAGAGATCACAGTCATCCTACTGACTGTCATGTTAGAGATCACAGTCATCCTACTGACTGTCATGTTAGAGATCACAGTCATCCTACTGACTGTCATGTTAGAGATCACAGTCATCCTGCTGACTGTCATGTTAGAGATCACAGTCATCCTACTGACTGTCATGTTAGAGATCACAGTCATCCTACTGACTGTCATGTTAGAGATCACAGTCATCCTACTGACTGTCATGTTAGAGATCACAGTCATCCTACTGACTGTCATGTTAGAGATCACAGTCATCCTGCTGACTGTCATGTTAGAGATCACAGTCATCCTACTGACTGTCATGTTAGAGATCACAGTCATCCTACTGACTGTCATGTTAGAGATCACAGTCATCCTACTGACTGTCATGTTAGAGATCACAGTCATCCTACTGACTGTCATGTTAGAGATCACAGTCATCCTACTGACTGTCATGTTAGAGATCACAGTCATCCTGCTGACTGTCATGTTAGAGATCACAGTCATCCTACTGACTGTCATGTTAGAGATCACAGTCATCCTGCTGACTGTCATGTTAGAGATCACAGTCATCCTACTGACTGTCATGTTAGAGATCACAGTCATCCTGCTGACTGTCATGTTAGAGATCACAGTCATCCTACTGACTGTCATGTTAGAGATCACAGTCATCCTGCTGACTGTCATGTTAGAGATCACAGTCATCCTGCTGACTGTCATGTTAGAGATCACAGTCATCCTACTGACTGTCATGTTAGAGATCACAGTCATCCTACTGACTGTCATGTTAGAGATCACAGTCATCCTGCTGACTGTCATGTTAGAGATCTAGTCTTCACAGTCGCCGTCTTAAGCGTCAGTTATGCACAACTTTCCTTGTACGAATCTCAGTCTTGACTTTGTGACCGTTGATGTCTATCTTCCTCATTACATTGTCTGAGTCTTGACTTTGTGACCGTTGATGTCTATCTTCCTCAGTACATTGTCTGAGTCTTGACTTTGTGACCGTTGATGTCTACCTTCCTCAATACATTGTCTGAGTCTTGGCTTTGTGTCCGTTGATGTCTACCTTCCTCAATACATTGTCTGAGTCTTGGCTTTGTGTCCGTTGATGTCTACCTTCCTCAGTACATTGTCTGAGTCTTGACTTTGTGTCCGTTGATGTCTACCTTCCTCAGTACATTGTCTGAGTCTTGACTTTGTGTCCGTTGATGTCTACCTTCCTCAATACATTGTCTGAGTCTTGGCTTTGTGTCCGTTGATGTCTACCTTCCTCAGTACATTGTCTGAGTCTTGACTTTGTGTCCGTTGATGTCTACCTTCCTCATTACATTGTCTGATGATCCAAACTTCACAACTCTCGTCACCTGACATCATCTTGTCATCCTTCCCCTACCTCTTCTTATCTATTTTTCTTTGTTTTTTTTTCTTTGTTTTCTTACTTCCACCTATTATGTTTTGTCCTTCAGTTTTTCTCCCCTTGTGGTTTTGGTCGTACCCCTTGTGGGTCCTTAGCTCTCCTGCAGTGCTCCTTGTGGGTCCTTAGCTCTCCTGCAGTGCTCCTTGTGGGTCCTTAGCTCTCCTGCAGTGCTCCTTGTGGGTCCTTAGCTCTCCTGCAGTGCTCCTTGTGGGTCCTTAGCTCTCCTGCAGTGCTCCTTGTGGGTCCTTATCTCTCCTGCAGTGCTCCTTGTGGGTCCTTAGCTCTCCTGCAGTGCTCCTTGTGGGTCCTTAGCTCTCCTGCAGTGCTCCTTGTGGGTCCTTAGCTCTCCTGCAGTGCTCCTTGTGGGTCCTTAGCTCTCCTGCAGTGCTCCTTGTGGGTCCTTAGCTCTCCTGCAGTGCTCCTTGTGGGTCCTTAGCTCTCCTGCAGTGCTCCTTGTGGGTCCTTAGCTCTCCTGCAGTGCTCCTTGTGGGTCCTTATCTCTCCTGCAGTGCTCCTTGTGGGTCCTTATCTCTCCTGCAGTGCTCCTTGTGGCTCCTTAGCTCTCCTGCAGTGCTCCTTGTGGCTCCTTAGCTCTCCTGCAGTGCTCCTTGTGGGTCCTTAGCTCTCCTGCAGTGCTCCTTGTGGCTCCTTAGCTCTCCTGCAGTGCTCCTTGTGGGTCCTTAGCTCTCCTGCAGTGCTCCTTGTGGGTCCTTAGCTCTCCTGCAGTGCTCCTTGTGGGTCCTTAGCTCTCCTGTAGTGCTCCTTGTGGCTCCTTAGCTCTCCTGCAGTGCTCCTTGTGGGTCCTTAGCTCTCCTGCAGTGCTCCTTGTGGGTCCTTAGCTCTCCTGCAGTGCTCCTTGTGGGTCCTTAGCTCTCCTGCAGTGCTCCTTGTGGGTCCTTAGCTCTCCTGCAGTGCTCCTTGTGGGTCCTTAGCTCTCCTGCAGTGCTCCTTGTGGGTCCTTATCTTTCCTGCAGTGCTCCTCGTGGGTCCTTCTCTCCTGCAGTGCTCCTTGTTGGTCCTTATCTCTCCTGCAGTGCTCCTTGTGAGTCCTTATCTCTCCTGCAGTGCTCCTTGTGAGTCCTTATCTCTCCTGCAGTGCTCCTCGTGGGTCCTTCTCTCCTGCAGTGCTCCTTGTTGGTCCTTATCTCTCCTGCAGTGCTCCTTGTTGGTACTTATCTCTCCTGCAGTGCTCCTTGTGAGTCCTTATCTCTCCTGCAGTGCTCCTTGTGGGTCCTTCTCTCCTGCAGTGCTCCTTGTTGGTCCTTATCTCTCCTGCAGTGCTCCTTGTTGGTCCTTATCTCTCCTGCAGTGCTCCTTGTGGGTCCTTATCTCTCCTGCAGTGTTCCTTGTGGGTCCTTAGCTCTCCTGCAGTGCTCCTTGTGGGTCCTTCTCTCCTGCAGTGCTCCTTGTGGGCCCTTATCTCTCCTGCAGTGCTCCTTGTGGGTCCTTATCTCTCCTGCAGTGCTCCTTGTGGGCCCTTATCTCTCCTGCAGTGCTCCTTGTGAGTCCTTATCTCTCCTGCAGTGTTCCTTGTGGGTCCTTATCTCTCCTGCAGTGCTCCTTGTGGGTCCTTCTCTCCTGCAGTGCTCCTTGTTGGTCCTTATCTCTCCTGCAGTGCTCCTTGTGGGCCCTTATCTCTCCTGCAGTGCTCCTTGTGGGTCCTTATCTCTCCTGCAGTGCTCCTTGTGGGTCCTTATCTCTCCTGCAGTGCTCCTTGTGAGTCCTTATCTCTCCTTCAGTGCTCCTTGTGGGTCCTTATCTCTCCTGCAGTGCTCCTTGTGGGTCTTTATCTCTCCTGCAGTGCTCCTTGTGGGTCCTTATCTCTCCTGCAGTGTTCCTTGTGGGTCCTTATCTCTCCTGCAGTGCTCCTTGTTGGTCCTTATCTCTCCTGCAGTGCTCCTTGTTGGTCCTTATCTCTCCTGCAGTGCTCCTTGTTGGTCCTTATCTCTCCTGCAGTGCTCCTTGTGGGTCCTTATCTCTCCTGCAGTGCTCCTTGTGGGTCCTTATCTCCTGCAGTGCTACTTTTTCTTGTCCTTAGACTAACTCCGCTCTTCCACCACTACAACGACTACCACTCCATTACCACTACTATCGCTACTTCAATTACTATTGCCTTCATTTACTATAGCCCTTCACACCCCTTCCTCTCATGTCTCACTAAACTACCCCCTCTACTTTCTACTACCACAGTTACTTCCTCTCATGTCTCACTAAACTACCCCCTCTACTTTCTACTACCACAGTTACTTCTACAACTACTTCCGCTACCAGCACGACCATTACTACTTTCTCTACCTCCCTCGAACCCGTCCTTGTTCCCCTCACCTATATATACCGGCTCCCTCACTCCCTTGTGTTAGTGTGATCTTGTAAATGGTCCAAGTCAGACCTTAACGCCGTTGTAAGATTCTCTCTCACCTATGTACCGGATGTTGCATCTTCACACCAAGAGTTGCGTAGCGGCCTACCTCCTTAATTATTAACATTACGTTAATTGTAAATATTATACCTCCTAGACAGATTTTATTTTTATTAAAGTTGTTAGAGTTTACGTGGTAGGTTTGTATTTCTGCAGTTGTGATACCAGAGAAGGTGAAAACCTCCCATGAGATACGGGATAACTGGTCTAGATGTATAACTAGGAACATGCAAGGTGCTAGAGGGGGAGGGGATCAATAAGTTGGCCTTCTAGTATTCTCTAGAGATATCTAGGATAGTTAGGCTTTGTTATAATGTTCCATCTGCTTTAATAATTTAAGGTTCGATAATGGATGTTGTGGTTATTCCTGAATTTTGTGTGTGAGGGGTAAGTGTTTTGGATATCCTTTGGTTTCAATTATGTCGCCTGGATAATGTGGTGATTGTGGTGGTGGTGGTTGTAGAGTACTGGTGGTGATGGTGGTGGTGGTTGTAGAGTACTGGTGGTGGTGGTTGTAGAGTGCTGGTGGTGTTTGTGGTAGTGGTTGTGGTGAGGGGTTGTAGAGTGCTGGTGGTTGTGGTGGTGGTGCTTGTAGAGTACTGGAGGTGGTGGTTGTGATAGTGGTGGTTGTAGAGTACTGGTGGTGGTGGTTGAAGAGTGCTGGTGGTGGTTGTGGTTGTGGTGGTGGTTGTAGAGTGCTGGTGGTGGTGGTTGTGGTAGTGGTGGTTGTAGAGTACTGGTGGTGGTTGAAGAGTACTGGTGGTGGTTGTGGTGGTGGTTGTTGTAGTGGTGGTGGTTGTAGAGTACTGGTGGTGGTGGTTGTAGAGTACTGATGGTGGTGGTGGTTGTAGAGTATTAATAGTGGTGGTGGTGGTGGTAGTGGTCATGGTGATGGTAGTGGTGATTATGGTGGTGGTGGTGTTAGTGATCATGGTGGTTGTGGTGGTGATGGTGGAGGTGGTCATTATGATTGTGGTGGTGGTTGTGGTAGTAGTTGTAGTGATGGTAGTGGTAGGAACAGTGAAGTTGGCAATGGTAGCAGTTGTAATAAGAACATAAGAAAGAAGGAACACAGCAGCAGGTCCACCCCCTGGAATAGCCCTATGACCCACCTAATCAGGTCACTTCCACTTAAGGAAGGAGCAAGGCATCTGACCTAGTCAGGTCCAACTCACACCCACCCAGATCCACTCATGTATTTATCTAACCTATTTTTAAAACTACGCAACGTTTTAGCCTCAATAACTGTACTCGGGAGTTTGTTCCACTCATCCACAACTCTATTACCAAACCAGTGCTTTCCTATATCCTTCCTGAATCTGAATTTTTCCAACTTGAAACCATTGCTGCGAGTCCTGTCTTGGCTGGAAATTTTCAGCACGCTATTTACATCCCCTTTATTTATTCCTGTTTTCCATTTATACACATAAATCATATCCCCCCTAATTCTACGCCTTTCGAGAGAGTGCAGATTCAGGGTCTTCAGTCTATCCTCATAGGGAAGATTTCTGATACATGGGATCATCTTTGTCATCCTCCTCTGTACGTTTTCCAGAGCATTTATATCCATTCTGTAATACGGTGACCAGAACTGAGCAGCATAATCTAAATGAGGTCTAACCAAGGATATATAGAGTTGAAGAACAACCTGAGGACTTCTATTATTTATACTTCTAGATATAAAACCAAGAATTCTGTTAGCTTTATTGCGAACACTAATGCACTGTTGTCTTGGTTTTAGATTACTGCTAACCAGAACTCTTAAATCCTTTTCGCAATCAGTAGTATTAAGATCTACATTATTTAGTTTATATGTGGCGTGGTTATTTAACTGTCCAACATTTAGAACTTTGCATTTGTCAATATTAAACTGCATCTGCCACTTCTCCGACCATTGCATCAGTCTATTCAAATCATCCTGGAGTGCTCTATGTTATCATTAGAATGAATTGGACGGCCTATTTTGGTGTCATCAGCAAATTTGCTTATGTCGCTATTTATTCCCTCATCTATATCGTTTATGTAAATTGTGAACAACAACGGGCCCAACACTGACCCCTGAGGAACACCGCTTGTGTCGTGCCCCCATTCTGATTTCTCCCCATTTATGCAAACTCTTTGCTGCCTATTTGTCAGCCACGCCTCGGGATAGTAGTGTTAGTAGTTGTGTAAGAATGCGCACACAAACACACACGTGTGTGGGGGGGGGAGACCTAGCTAACTCGCTTTCTATATATTCCTTGCACTACCATGCCAGGACGGATGTGTGGTGCACAATAAACTAGCCACTCCCATCCACACCTGGCTTTTGCGGTCAACGCCCCCGCGGCCCGGTCTGTGACCGGGCCTCAGTGGCCAGGTCACAGACTGGTGGATCAAGGCTATTAATGCTGGCCACACGCAAACCGACGTACCAACCACAGCTCGGCTGATCAGGTACTGGCTTCAGGTGCCTATCTAGCGCCTTCTTGAAGACAGCCAGGGGTTTATTGGTAATCCCCCTTAAGTATATTGGGAGGCAGTTGAACAGTCTTGGGCGCCTGCCATTTACTGTGTTGTCTCTTAGCGTACCCGTGGCGTCCATGCTTTTTACTGGGGGGGGGGGGTATGTTGCATCTCTTACCGAGTCTTTTGCTTACGTAGGGAGCGATTTCCGTGTGCAGATTTCAGACTAGTCCCTCTAGGATTTTCCAGGTGTATGTTATCATGTATCTTTCTCACCTGCATTCTAGGGAATACAAATCAAGGGACTACAGCTGTTCCCAGTAATTTAGGTGCTTCATCGTACTTATGTATGCCGTGAAAGTTCTCTGTACCTTCTCCAAGTTTGCAATTTTGCCTGCCTTGAATGGGGCAGTTAGTGTACAGCAATATTTCAGCCTTGAGAGAACGAGCAATTTGAAGAGAATCACCTTGGGCTTAACGTCCCTAGTTTTGAAGGTTCTCATTATCCATCCTATCATTTTCCTAGTGGAGGAGGTAGATACATTGTTGTGATCTTTGAAGGCGAGATCCTCTGACATTATAACTCCCAGGTCTTTCACATTAGTTTTTCGCTCTATTGTGTGGTTATAATTTGTTTTATATTCCTAGACAGTTTTAATTTCCTCGATTTCTTCATATCACAGTAATTTAAATTTCTCTTCATTAAGCCTCATATTGTTTTCTGCGGCCCACTTGAAGATTTCGTTGATGTCCGCCTGGAGTCTTGCGGTGCCTTCGATGGAAGTCACTGTCATGCAAATTCGGGTGTCATCTGCAAAGGAAGACACGGTGCTGTGGCTGACATCTCTGTCTATGTCAGATATGAAGATGAGGAAGAGGATAAGGGCGAGTACTGTGCCTTGTGGAACAGAACTTTTCACTGTAGCCGCCTCAGACTTTACTCTGTTTACTACTCTTTGTGTTTTATTTGTCAGGAAGTTAAAGATCCATCTACCAACTTTTCCTGTTATTCCTTTATCACGCATTTTGTGTGCCATTACACCATGGTCACACTTGTCGAAAGCTTTTACAAAGTCTGTGTATACTATATCTGCATTTTTGTCCTGCAGAGCATCCAAGACCTTGTCATAGTGGTCCAGTGACTGGGACAGGCAGGAGCGACCTGATCTCAACCCATGGGTTGCAAAACTGATGGGCATCTAAGTGGGTGGCGATCTTGCTTCTTAAAACCCTCTCAGATTTTTATGTGGGACGTTAATGCTATAGGTCTGTGATTTTTGCTATTGCTTTACTGCCACCTTTGTGGAGTGGAACTATGTCTGTTGTTTTTAGTAACTGTGGGATGACCCCTGTGTCCATGCTCCCTCTCCATAGAATGCTAAAGGCACTCTATAAACATGAAGTTCCACGAGTCTGGGCCTGGGGCAAAGTGCATGGGCATGTCATTTATTGTTTTTTTCTAAGTCTTGTAGTGTTAAGATAATATCAGAGATTTTTGATCTGACCAAATTTTGAGTCTGTCATAAAAAAAAATTCATTTAGATTGTCGATTCTTAGTCTGGTTAACGGGTCACCAAACGCTGAGTCATATTAGAACTTGAATATCTCAGTATCATTAGTGTAAATCCCATCTCGTCTAGGCAGGGTCCAGTACTTCATGTCGCTTTTGCCCTAGATTTGGGATAAGAAAAGAAATATTTTGGGTTTCTTTCATTTCATTTATGGTTTTAAGTTCTTCCTGAGTGTCTTGTCTCCTGTATGATTCCTTAAGCTTAAGTTCGATATTTGCTGTTTCTCTAACCAGTGCCTCCTTTCGTATTTCAGATATACTGACGCCTTTCAGCAGCTCTGTGATTCCTCGCCATCGCCTGTATAGGGAACGTCTCTCTCTTTCTAATTTACACCTTCTCTTCATTTTTCTTAAAGGAATGTGCCTTGAGCATACCTCGAGTGCCACAGAGTTAATTCTTTCTAGACAAAGGGTCGGATCCGTGTTGCTTAGGATATCTTCCCAGCTTGTTTCATTTAGGACATAGTTGACTTGATCCCACTGTATGTTTGTTATTGAAGCTGAATTTGGTGAAGACACCCTCATAACTCATCACCTTTTGCTGGTCAGGGGCCCTGCACATGCATGTCTGTACGTCTGTTATGTTATCTGACGATATTGTTTTTGGTACTGTTATATTTCATATCAAATAATCATTGTTAGTGAAGCTCCTGCACCACAAGATGGGTATAAGGTGCACAGTAAACTAGCCACTACCATCCACGGGATGGATACGAGGTGCACAGTAAACTAGCCACTACCATCCACGGGATGGATACGAGGTGCACAGTAAACTAGCCACTACCATCCACGGGATGGATACGAGGTGCACAGTAAACTAGCCACTACCATCCACGGGATGGATACGAGGTGCACAGTAAACTAGCCACTACCATCCACGGGATGGATACGAGGTGCACAGTAAACTAGCCACTACCATCCACGGGATGGATACGAGGTGCACAGTAAACTAGCCACTACCATCCACGGGATGGATACGAGGTGCACAGTAAACTAGCCACTACCATCCACGGGATGGATATGAGGAGCACAATAAACTAACCGTCTATGTCAAACCTAAATCTAATCCACGACCCCTAAGATGCCATTAGAGAGTGACCATCAGTTAGAGGATAATGGTTCCCTGTCATGGTGGTGGTGAGGAAAGTCACGTGACCACAACAGTGAATGCTGGCAGCCAGCTGTTAATTACCTGTTAACAAAGATTTTAGAGGCCCAGGATAACTGTTGCCTCGTTCTGTTGATTTATTTTTGCACCGTTTAATCTATAGGCTAGAGCCGTTATCACACACACACACACACACACACACACACACACACACACACACACACACACACACACACACACACACACAGTAGGGACAGCGAGCGGGCTAGTCACGCCGTCGGTGCTCCGGGGATTTAAGTGTTTTTTGAGGGCTACTAAGTGTTCTGCAAGGGTTGCTAAGTGTGTCAGGGTAGTCAACAATCCTAGAAGTGTTTTTTTTTAATTGCCCGAGCCACACAAGTGTGGGGAGAGCCACAATTTTGAAAGTGATCTGGAAAATAAAAGCGTCGTGGCGCAGGCTAGTGTGAAGGCGGCGTTGCCAAGTGTCACCCAAGATTTTAATAAAGTGAAACAATAGTGTGACCAGTGAAAGAAATACAGTGAATAGGGTACATTATTAACGAGAAGAAATTGAGGTGGATCTACGCCAGGACGTACATCGAGCTGGATCTACTCCAGGACGTCACATCGACCTGGACAATCTACACTGCTACAGCTGCACTACAAGTACTGTATCACCTATGAGTGGTTGTTTGGGTGTGGGGTCTAGGTTCCAATTAACCGCCAAGCTGAATGTGAATGGTCTAACTCTCATAGCACGATAAAGAATAGGCACTCAAGTATTCAATAAGGTTTAGCAAATGGTAATCCATTGAACAAGGCGATTAACTCACTATAAGCAGGTGATATAGGCAACACTGTAAGGGTGGGAGTAAGGTCACAAGAGGTTGTGGACACAAGCGACAACTGAGAATCTACATTACACTCCAAGCACAAGCCACCTAGTTTTCAGACACATAATAAACCCACACATAATTCGACACATAATTACACACACACACACACACACACACACACACACACACACACACACTGTAAGTGCGGTAAGTCCCAGGAGGTTGGGGTGTCAGGTCACAAGAAGGTGTGGGCAGCCAAGGACCACTGAGACTTACCTTAAACGCACAAGCCACCTACCTTTCAGTACATAATAAACCCACACATAATTCCACACACAATTACACACAAAATTACACTCACACACACACACACACACACACACACACACACACACACACACACACACACACACACACACACACCCACACACATATCCAGACACACATACACTCCCCCCTCACCACCGACATCTCACTACTTCCCCTGATCCATCCCCTCCCTCGATCACCCTCCCCTCCCCCGTTCACCCCAAACCCTCCCCACTCAGCTCCCAAATAGCCACAGTTCCTCCACTACTTCCCCCCCCCCCACACTCTGACATACACACTACTAACCTAACATACAGAACTACATAGGTTTCCCACTCTGAGGCAATCAGGATAAAACAAAAATGGGTTGCCAGAGAGCAACAAGAAAAACCAAGGGACAGGAGGAGGAAAATGCAAAGGAAGATTGGGCAGCAGAGCTCATAAAAAGGGATCATGAATGGGAAAAGAAACTAGATATGGAAAGCAGGAAGTGGGAGGTGCATGTCAAAGCAGCAGAAGCTAGGATACAGAGTTTAGAAGAGGAATTGAAAAATCTGAAACAGCCTAAAGAACTAAAGAACATTTTGGGATTGACAACAGAGACTGCTACCTCAACCACAAATAAGGGGACTGTAGGGAAAGAAGGGGCACAACTGCATGGAGATGCTCTATCAGAGGAGACTGTAGCAAATGAAAGAGCTAAGCTTTTTGTGGAGGCCCTAACAGACAACAACAGAGCCCAAGGAAAGCCGAGAAGGGAAAATGACAGGCCACTGAGCCCAAGTACATTAGCCAGTGAAACTGATGAAAGGAAAGCTGCAGTGGAGGAAACCAAATTAAATGAGGGGATACACAGGGATATGCAGTGGGAGAATGAAAGGGTGAGGTCAGTCTTTGTGTATGGGCTCCAGGAAGTCGAAGGGGAAACATATGAAGCAAGAAAACAAGGGGAAAAAAAAGCAATTGAAAGCATCATGAAAGCAATAGGAGAAGACGATATGACCCAGCTGGAAAATTTTCGGAGAATAGGGGGGTTTGTAAAAAAAAGAACCCGGCCAGTGAGAGTGACCTTCAAGGCAGAAGCGACTCGGACCAGGATACTGCAGGAGAAAGCACGATTAAGGG
Source organism: Cherax quadricarinatus (assembly GCF_038502225.1). Classification (NCBI taxonomy): domain Eukaryota; kingdom Metazoa; phylum Arthropoda; class Malacostraca; order Decapoda; family Parastacidae; genus Cherax; species Cherax quadricarinatus. The sequence continues at coordinate 5,594,819 of NC_091334.1, read as the reverse complement.
ACATGACAGCATACAGGAGGGTGTATCTCGACCGCGACAGAACACAAGAAGAAAGGAAGAAACTGAGAGAGATGGTACAAAGGCGAAAGGAGGAAAGAGAGGGGATGGAGAAGACAGACAGGAGATCCCAGACCCAGGAAGAAGATCTAATACAGCCTCCCTCACAACTTTCTATAGAAGCCTCCCAACCAGGTCAACCCCAGTGCAACCAAACACTCTAAATCAAAACACCCATGCCACATCCAATGCCCCCACCCACTATATTACAAACTTCACCCCCACAGCAACAACCCATAGTTCCTTACCAGGTCTCCCACTTCCCCAACCCCAATATACTTCCCAGACCACAGTCTTAGAAAAGAAGTTGAAGGTGTGGTATACAAATGCAGATGGAATAACAAACAAGTATGAGGAGTGGCACGAAAGAATCAAAGAGACATCCCCAGACATAATAGCACTCACAGAAACAAAACTCACCAGAATAATAACAGATTCAATCTTTTCCATCCGGATATCAAATCTTCAGGAAAGACAGAGGGAGGAGAGGGGGAGGAGGAGTTGCACTGCTCATTAAAAACCAGTGGGGTTTTGAGAAAATGGAAGGAATGGATGGCATGGGCGAAAGGGACTACTTAGTAGGAACAATCCAGTCTGAGGGACATAAGGTGATAATTGCAGTAATGTACAACCCACCACAGAACTGCAGGAGGCCAAGAGAAGAATACGATGAGAGCAACAGAGCAATGATCAACACACTAGCCGAGGTGGCCAGGAGAGCACACATGGGGGGAGCAAAGTTACTAGTTATGGGTGATTTCAATCACAAGGAGATTGACTGGGAAAACCTGGAGCCCCATGGGGGTCCCGAAACATGGAGAGCCAAGATGATGGATGTGGTACTGGAGAACCTCATGCATCAACATGTTAGAGACACTACCAGAGAGAGAGAGAGGATGAACCAGCAAGGTTGGACCTTGTATTCACCATGAGTAGTTCGGACATCGGGGGTATCATGTATGAAAGGCCCCTGGGAGCTAGTGATCATGTGGTTCTGTGCTTCGACTACATAGTTGAGCTCCAAGTGGAGAGAGTAGCAGGAATAGGCTGGGAAAAACCAAACTACAAAAGGGGGAACTACTCAGGCATGAGGAACTTCCTTCAAGACATTCAGTGGGAGAGGGAACTGACAGGAAAACCAGTACAAGAAATGATGGACTATGTAGCAACAAAATGCAAGGAGGCAGAGGAGAGGTTTGTTCCCAAGGGAAACAGAAATAATGGGAAGAACAGAACGAGTCCTTGGTTCACCCAAAGGTGTAGGGAGGCAAAAACTAGGTGTACTAGAGAATGGAAAAGGTACAGAAGACAGAGAACTCAGGAAAATAAAGAAATCAGCCGAAGAGCCAGAAACGAATATGCACAGATAAGAAGGGAGGCTCAGAGACAATATGAAAATGACATAGCATCAAAAGTAAAGACTGACCCGAAGCTGTTGTACAGCCACATCAGGAGGAAAACAACAGTCAAGGACCAGGTAATCAGACTGAGGAAGGGTGATGGGGAATTCACAAGAAACGACCGAGAGGTATGTCAGGAGCTCAACACAAGATTTAAAGAGGTATTTACAGTGGAAACCAGTAGGACTCCAAGAAATCAGAACAGGGGGGCACACCAGCAAGTGCTGGATGAGGTACATATAACCAAGGAGGAGGTGAAGAAGCTGCTATGCGAACTTGACACCTCAAAGGCGGTGGGACCAGACAACATCTCTCCATGGGTCCTTAAAGAGGGAGCAGAGATATTGTGTGAGCCATTAACAAAGATCTTCAACACATCATTTGAAACTGGGCAACTCCCTGAGGTATGGAAAATGGCAAATGTAGTCCCAATTTTTAAAAAGGGAGACAGACATGAGGCACTAAACTACAGACCTGTATCACTAACGTGTATAGTATGCAAGGTCATGGAGAAGATCAGGAGGAGAGTGGTGGGGCACCTGGAAAGAAACAAGTGTATAATTGACAACCAGCACGGTTTCAGGGAAGGAAAATCCTGTGTCACAAACCTACTAGAGTTTTATGACAAGGTGACAGAAGTAAGACAAGAGAGAGAGGGGTGGATCGACTGCGTATTTTTGGACTGCAAGAAGGCTTTCGACACAGTTCCTCACAAGAGGTTACTGCAAAAGCTAGAGGACCAGGCACACATAACAGGAAAGGCACTGCACTGGATCAGAGAATATCTGACAGGGAGGCAACAACGAGTCATGGTACGCGACGAGGTGTCAGAGTGGGCGCCTGTGACAAGCGGGGTTCCACAGGGGTCAGTCCTAGGACCTGTGCTGTTCTTGGTATACGTGAACGACATAACGGAAGGGATAGACTCAGAAGTGTCCTTGTTTGCAGACGATGTGAAGTTAATGAGAAGAATCGAATCGGACGAGGATCAGGCAGGACTACAAAGAGATCTGGACAGGCTACAAGCCTGGTCCAGCAACTGGCTCCTTGAATTTAACCCTGCCAAATGCAAAGTCATGAAGATTGGGGAAGGGCAAAGAAGACCGCAGACACAATATAGTTTAGATGGCCAAAGACTGCAAACCTCACTCAAGGAAAAAGATCTGGGGGTGAGTATAACACCGAGCATATCTCCTGAGGTGCACATCAATCAGATAACTGCTGCAGCATACGGGCGCCTGGCAAACCTACGGATAGCGTTCCGATACCTCAGTAAGGATTCGTTTAAGACTCTGTACACCATCTACGTCAGGCCCATACTGGAGTATGCAGCACCAGTTTGGAATCCACACCTAGTCAAGCACGTCAAGAAATTAGAGAAAGTGCAAAGGTTTGCAACAAGACTAGTCCCAGAGCTACGGGGATTGTCCTATGAAGAAAGGTTGAGGGAAATCGGCCTGACGACACTGGAGGCCAGGAGGGTCAGGGGAGACATGATAACGACATATAAAATACTGCGCGGAATAGACGAGGTGGACAAAGACGGGATATTCCAGAGATGGGACACAGACACAAGAGGTCACAATTGGAAGTTGAAGACTCAGATGAATCAAAGGGATGTTAGGAAGTATTTCTTCAGTCATAGAGTAGTCAGGCCATGGAATAGCCTAGAAAGTGATGTGGTGGAGGCAGGAACCATACATAGTTTTAAGGCGAGGTATGATAGAGCTCATGGGGCAGGGAGAGAGAGGACCTAGTAGCAATCAGCGAAGAGGCGGGGCCAGGAGCTGTGACTCGACCCCTGCAACCACAAATAGGTGAGTACAAATAGGTGAGTACACACACACAAAACACCATTAGCGCCTCTTTACAAGGGAGGCGAGTAGTAAGAGCAAGAGGGACATAAAGTATTCACAACTGCTGCACCATCTATAACGTCCCACCTGGGGTCTATAACGTCCGACATGGGGTCTATAACGTCCCACATGGGGTCTATAACGACCCACATGGGACCTATAACGTCCCACATGGGACCTATAACGTCCCACATGGGACCTATAACGTCCCACATGGGACCTATAACGTCCCACATGGGACCTATAACGTCCCACATGGGACCTATAACGTCCCACATGGGACCTATAACGTCCCACATGGGACCTATAACGTCCCACATGGGACCTATAACGTCCCACATGGGACCTATAACGTCCCACATGGGACCTATAACGTCCCACCTGGGGTCTATAACGTCCCACCTGGGGTCTATAACGTCCCAGCTGAGGTCTATAACGTGTCAACTTGGGTCTATAACGTCCCAGCTGGGGTCTATAATGTCTCGGTTGGAGTCTATAATTTCCCAGTTGGCGTGTTTATTTCGTCCTACTTGTTGTCTATAATCTACCATCTGGAGTCTATTATCTGTCATCTGGGATTTATAATCTACCTGTTCGGATATAGAATCAATTAGCTGGGATCTATAATCCACCAGCTGGGCTCTATAATCTACCAGTTAGGACCTATAATCTGCCAACTGTGATCCATAACCTACCAGCTGGGATCTATAATTTGTCAGATCACACTCCAACATAAAAATTACTTGCCTCCACTCTTATCTAACACGCTCACACATGCCTGTTGGATGTCCAAGCACTTCGCACTGACAAACCTCCTTTACCCCATCCCTCCAGTTCTTCTTGGAACAACCCCTACCCCTTCTTCACTCCACCTTAGATTTACATGCCCTCTTAGTCTTCTCATTTTCTTCTAATATCTCTAAATACCCAACCACCTCAACAACCTCTCCTCAGCTCTAAGCTTCGAATTCAATGAATAGTATTCTCGCCATATATTCTTCTCAAACACGACATCTCTACTGCATCCATCCTCCTCCTCGCTGTAACATTTAAAGCCCATGCTTCACACCCATACAGCAGTGCTGGTACCGCTGTACTTTCATGCTATCCCTTCTTTGCCTTCACGGATAAAGTTCTTTGTCTCTATAGACTCCTCATTGCACCACCCAGTCTAATATCCAGCCTTTAATTACCTATTTTTTTATATAATCACTTTGCTCTTTCCTATGTTCACTTTCATTTTCCTTCTTTTACATACACTACCAAATTCATCCACCAATCTCTGCAACTTCTCTTCAGAATCTCCCAAAAAGCACAGTGTCATCAGCAAAAAGCAACTGTGACAACTGACACTTTATGCTTGATTTTTTATCTCTTAACCCCACACTTCTTGCCAACACCCGAGCATTCACTTCTCTTACAACCCCATCTATAAATATATACTGAACAACCATGGTGACATCACACATCCTTGTCTAAGGTCTACTTTTACTGGGAAATAATCTCCCGCACTCCTACATACTCTAACTTGAGCCTCACTATCCTCATAAAAACTCTTCACTGCTTTCAGTAACCTACCTCCTATACCATACACCTGCAACATCTGCCACATTGCTCTCCTATCCTTGCCTTTTTCTAAGTATAGTTCACTTGTATGCTTCACTGTAAGTTTGTAAACACTTGGTCTACATATCCCATATCCTTCATAAAGCCTCCTTGTTCATTTGTGATCCTGCTCTCCGTCTTGTTTTTAATTCTTTCAATAATAACTCTACCATACACTCTACCTGGTATACTCAATAGGCCTATTCCCTTATAATTCTTAGTTTCTTTCATCCCCTTTTCTACATAGGAACTATGTTTGCTCTCAGCTAATGGTGTACATTCCGTGGCAGGATGTACAATGTATGGTGTACATTCCGTGGCAGGATGTACAATGTATGGTGTACATTCCCTGGCAGGATGTACAATGTATGGTGTACATTCCCTCTGTACCTTCTCTCTTTCTTGCATTATAACCACTGCAAACCACTACAAAACCACTCCAAAACTACATCCCCACCTGGTTTCTACGTTTCTCTCGTGGCTTGGTTGGTAGCACTTTCACTTCACACATTTAGGGTCCAGGATCGATCCACAGCACTGGTGAAACGCTGGGCATATTTCCTTACAATCGCAGCCTCTGTTCGCCTAGCAGTAAGTAGGTACCTGGGTGTTATCAAACTGGTGTGGGTCGCATCCTGGGTGACAAGATTAACCTAATTTGCCAGAAATGCTCTGCATAACAAGGGGTTTGCTGTATATTATGTCATTGATGTTAGCTATGGTCTGTATAAGTTGTATCATGTACTTGAAGAAATTAAGCATTATTACTATTCTTATTATTATTGTTGTAGGTATTGCTGTAGTTGTAGTTATTGTTGTAGCTGTAGTTATTATTTACTGTTATTGTTGTGGTTATTATTACATAAATTTTTAATTTTTATTATTATTATTATTACTATTATCTTTCCAAGCTATTTTACCATTTATTATTCTACCCACAGCTTCATGCACCTACCCCACACTCGGACTGTCTCTTCCTTACTCCTAAAAAATGTTATACCTCCCTGCACAATGCACAAATCACTGCCTCGCTTCAACATTTTACAGGTCCTCGAGATATTCCCATCCACCTCCCCATCTAATATAGTAAGTTTCTTCTTTTGTTTTATTTTTCGCTGTTAAATCCACTTGTTCCCTGGACTTTCTCAACTTATTAATCTCACTCCAAAACTTTTTCTTATAAGCAAAAAAAAATTTGTGGTGAAAGTTCACTCATTCAATGTCTCTATTTTTGCACCAGGAAATATTCTTTCATACTCTTGGAGTTAATGCAAAATGAAGCCTCTCATAATTATTCTTGGCTGTCCCAGATTTACCAAGGTAGGGAGGAGCTTGGTGTGTCTAGTATCAGTAATAGGATTATTGAGATTTAACACTCTGCTTTGTATTAGAATGTTAAGAAATTAAACCAGGCACCCTCACTATGAATCTCACTAATGTCTAGAAATACACACAGATCTAAATAGGTTGTGAAAACATGCAATATATTAAGTTTTATAACCTGCATGAACTGTATCACTGTAAGCAACAAGAGCATTTCACCCCTCCATGGAAGATGTGATCATTTAATATCACATACCTGCAAGTACCTCCCAAGAAGCTCGTTGCTAGTAATACCTTCCTTATATCACTTGTTAAAGCAACTGCTCAGGCACTAATTTCTCGCCTAACTGGTAGTAATAATTTATCGTAAGTTATATACACTGATGGATGTAAACAGGAGTCTTCTGGCAGGGCTGCATCTGCTCTTGTTGCCACCTCCCTAGTTAAGAACCATAATAACTTTGTTGAGTTAGGCTTAAGAATTAACAACTGGGCGTCTACACTGCAAACTGAATTGTTTGCAATCCTAATGGTGCTAAAGCTAACTCATTACACTGAGCTTGTCTCTATCATCATTACTGATTCTATATCATCACTGAAGGCTCTTGACTCATATAATGACTCTAGCAACATGCTCATTGGAGAAGCCAGGTATAGGTACTAAAAAATCCTGGGAAAGGGAGTTAATGTATAATTATGTGCCATCACACACTGGATTACTCCTTCATGATAATGTTAGACAAGAAGGAGAATGTAGAATATAACTTTGGTATATCTGTGTCTAGTATTAGGAATAATATTAGGAGAGAAGTAAATAATGAAAATGATTGTTATAGGAATGCAGTTAGAAGTCTGAGTAGATCTATAACCCACAATGATATAATGAACACAGATAAGTGTGTTTATGGAGCAACTTGCAATGTGAACACTGATACTGTAGTGGCCAGACTTAGGCTTGTTTATGAGTATTTCTGACAGTTTGTGAGACACACAGACGATCATACCAAATGTAAATTATGTGGCCAAGCCTATGGTCACTGTCTTGAACACTATGTGCTTAATTGTCCACTTATTGAGGAATATATATTAACTAAATTTGCTTGTAACAGGTGAACTGTAGATATAAATCCAGATGTGCTCCTGTTAACTCTTTTTAGGCCGAGTTCCTAGGCCTATTGTGTATCGATATGTTCTTGTGCTTCCCTCTACAGGATGGATATGGGATACACAAACTAGCCACGTCAGAGGCAAAATCTAAAATCCAATCTTTTACCCTATCTTGTATTTTCCACTTATTCTCCCGTACATTATCACTTCTGCAGAGTAAAAATTCTCCTATGCTCACTTCCGCTCTTATATTACCATCTTTTCCTCATTCCACCAGTCCCTGCTCTAGCCTCCTACACCCGCCCACCAGTCCCTGCTCTAGCCTCCTACACCCGCCCACCAGTCCCTGCTCTAGCCTCCTACACCCGCCCACCAGTCCCTGCTCTAGCCTCCTACACCCGCCTACCAGTCCCTGCTCTAGCCTCCTACACCCGCCTACCAGTCCAT
>NC_091334.1:5577732-5586924 GCF_038502225.1 Cherax quadricarinatus | reverse complement strand
CTATCTAGGTCGTCCCACTTCCTGACTTTGTAAGGCTAAATAAGTACTTCCTAACATCTCCATGACTCATCAGTGCTTTAAGCTATCAGCTGTGCCCTCGTGTACCTGTTTCTTACCTCTCACACATACTCTCCTTCTCCACCTTGTCAGTTCCTCTCAGTATTTTGTACGTCGTAATCATATCTCCTCTAATCTAAGGTGGGGGTTCCACACTGGTGCTGTGTACTCCAGGATCCTCCTGATATATAGCTGGGCATATCTAACTTCTATCAAATTATAAGTAATAATACTTATAATAATTGTAACAATAATATTAATAATAATAAACAATAATAGTGAAAACAATAATAATAATAATAATAATAATAATAATAATAATAATAATAATAATAATAATAATAATAATAATGCAAATATTATTACTATTACTACTAATAATAATAATTATAATATCAAGTTACGTCATGAAGAAAAAATAATCATTCGTGAATTATTTTTTTTTTCACTTCAATGGAGTTGTTGTCATTTTGAAAATTGAATTTGAGGCAATCTAATTACTTTGATATTTTCCAATTTTTTTAAATATACGCGAAAAATGTATAGTAATTTTTCGCCCTTATTATTATCACTTATCATTATTATTATTGCTAGCGTTATTATTATTACTATTATTATTATTGCTAGCGTTATTATTACTATTATTATTATTGCTAGCGTTATTATTACTATTATTATTATTGCTAGCGTTATTATTACTATTATTATTATTGCTAGCGTTATTATTATTACTATTATTATTGCTAGCGTTATTATTATTACTATTATTGCTAGCGTTATTATTATTACTATTATTATTGCTAGCGTTATTATTATTACTATTATTATTATTATTGCTAGCGTTATTATTACTATTATTATTATTATTGCTAGCGTTATTATTATTACTATTATTATTATTGCTTGCGTTATTATTATTACTATTATTATTATTGCTTGCGTTATTATTATTACTATTATTATTATTATTGCTAGCGTTATTATTATTACTATTATTATTATTGCTTGCGTTATTATTATTACTATTATTATTATTGCTTGCGTTATTATTACTATTATTATTATTGCTTGCGTTATTTTTATTACTATTATTATTATTGCTAGCGTTATTATTATTACTATTATTATTATTATTGCTAGCGTTATTATTACTATTATTATTATTATTGCTAGCGTTATTATTATTACTATTATTATTATTGCTTGCGTTATTATTATTACTATTATTATTATTGCTTGCGTTATTTTTATTACTATTATTATTATTGCTAGCGTTATTATTACTATTATTATTGCTTGCGTTATTATTATTACTATCATTATTATTGCTAGCGTTATTATTATTATTATTGCTAGCGTTATTTTATTAGTATTAGTGATATTATAATAATTATTCTTTTTATTTCCTTCTTGCTATTTTTATTTTTATTATCATTTATAATAATAATTATTATAATTATTATCAGTACAACATTTATTATCATCAACATAACATCAGAATTCTCATAGACATCATTAACATTCACAGCAATGAGGGCTTAAGGGATACCCTAACTACTGATCTGGGGATACCCTAACTGCCTCAGGGATAACCTAACTACTGTTTCAGGGATAACCTAACTACTGCTTCAGGGATACCCTAACTACTGTTTCAGGGATAACCTAACTACTGCTTCAGGGATACCCTAACTACTGTTTCAGGGATAGCCTAACTACTGCTTCAGGGATACCCTAACTACTGTTTCAATGACACTCTAATTAGGCGTCAGGGATATTTAGGGTTCCAGGGGATACCCTGATTAAGGCATCAGGGATACCCTACTTAGAGCATCAGTGTTTTTAAGCCTGTTGAAAGTAGAATCAGTCCAAGTCGAACTTTCTTTCCCGAGAGAGAGAGTATGTATTAGAGGTCGTAAATAGGTGTCGTAAGTACTTGCGACACATTATCATAGTTCCTTGATTATGTGAGAAGTTACGAAAGCGCTTCGAGTTTCACTATTTAAGACACAGTGGTTGTTCTGCACACACACACACACACATATATATATATATATATATATATATATATATATATATATATATATATATATATATATATATATATATATACATATATATATATATATATATATATATATACATATATATATATATATATATATATATATATATATATATACATATTGAAAAGGATAGGGAAGCAATGTGGCAGATGTTGCAAGTATATGGAATAGGTGGTAAGTTACTAAATGTTGTAAAGAGGTTTTATGAAGATTGTGAGGCTCAGGTTAGGGTGTATAAGAACATAAGAAAGAAGGAACACTGCAACAGGCCTACTGACCCATGCGGAGCAGGTCCATGTGTCCGCCCCCGGATTAGACCAATGACCCACCCAGTCTGGTCACCTAAACTCAAGGATGGAGCACTGCACCAGACCCAGCAGCACAAGCTAGTCAGGTCCAACTCACACCCACCCACATCCACTCATGTATTTATCTAACCTATTTTTAAAACTACACAACGTTTTATTTAGCCTTAATAACTGTACTCGGGAGTTTGTTCCACTCATCCACAACTCTATTACCAAACCAGTGCTTTCCTATATCCTTCCTGAATCTGAATTTTTCCAACTTGAAACCATTGCTGCGAGTCCTGTCTTTGCTGGAAATTTTCAGCACGCTATTTACATCCCCTTTATTTATTCCTGTTTTCCATTTATTTCCAGGTTGATCATATCTCCCCTAATTCTACGCCTTTCAAGAGAGTGCAGATTCAGGGTCCTCAGTCTATCCTCATAGGGAAGATTTCTGACACATGGGATCATCTTTGTCATCCTCCTTTGTACGTTTTCCAGAGCATTTATAACCATTCTGTAATACGATGACCAGAACTGAGCAGCATAGTCTAAATGAGGCCTAACCAAGGATATATAGAGTTGAAGAACAACCTGAGGACTTCTATTATTTATACTTCTAGATATGAAGCCAAGAATTCTGTTAGCTTTATTGCGAACACTAATGCACTGCTGTCTTGGTTTTAGATTACTGCTAACCAGAACTCTTAAATCCTTTTCGCAATCGGTAGTATTAAGATCTACATTATTTAGTTTATGTGTGTCATGGTTATTTAACTGTCCAACATTTAGAACTTTGCATTTGTCAATATTAAACTGCATCTGCCACTTCTCCGACCATTGCATCAGTCTATTCAAATCATCCTGGAGCGCTCTAGTGTCCTCATTAGAATGAAATGGACGGCCTATTTTGGTGTCATCAGCAAATTTGCTTATGTTGCTATTTATTCCCTCATCTATGTCGTTTATGTAAATTGTGAACAATAATGGGCCCAACACTGACCCCTGAGGAACACCGCTTGTGACGTGCCCCCATTCTGATTTCTCCCCATTTATGCAAACTCTTTGCTGTCTATTTGTCAGCCATGCCTCTTCCCAGGAAAAAATTTCTCCTATTCCGTGTGCCTTAAGTTTCCTCAACAGCCTCTGGTGTGGAACTCTATCGAAAGCCTTACTGAAGTCCATATACACAATATCATATTCATTACCATGATCAACCTCCTCAAACACCTTAGTGAAAAAAGTTAGTAAATTTGTAAGACAGGAACGTCCCTTTGTAAAACCGTGTTGAGATTCATTAATCAATCTGTGCCTATCAAGATGGCTACGAATTGCTTCTGCAGTTATTGATTCCATAAATTTTCCCACTATGGAGGTAAGGCTTATTGGTCTACAGTTCGAAGCCAAGGACCTGTCACCTGCCTTGTAAATAGGTATTACATTTGCCATTTTCCACTATGCCAGTTTGTAATGATATGTTGAAAAAATTAGCCAAAGGTATGCTAAGTTCCTCTTTACATTCCTTTAACACCCTTGCAAACAGTTCATCAGGACCTGGGGATTTGTTAGGTTTTAGTTTCTCTATTTGTCTGAGGACCATGTCACTAGTTACCGCAATCGTGCATTGTTTATTATCATCCTGTTCTACATAATCTATTATTTCAGGAATATCGCTAGTATTTTCCTGGGTGAAAACTGAGAGGAAGTAAGTGCTGAAAATTTCACACATATCCTTATCACTGTCAGTGATCTGACCAGAGTTACTCTTAAGTGGGCCAATCTTGTCCCTAATCTTACTTCTGTATACCTGAAAGAACCCTTTTGGATTAGTCTTTGAATCCCTTGCGACCTTAGCCTCATAATCCCTTTCTGCTTTTCTTATTCCTTTCTTTATTTCTCTCTTTAATTAAATATATTGATTTCTTAAATGCCCATCCCCTCTTCTGATACGCTTATATATGCCTCTCTTTTGACCAATGAGATGTTTTAATCTATTGTTCATCCATTTGGGATCATTTTTGTTAGATCTAATTTCCCTACTCGGAACAAAAGTTGTCTGGGCAGCTAGAACTATGCTCTGAAAAACGTCATATTGGCAACCAAGATCACCTACCTGACCCATAGTTAGGACATCCCAATTTAGCCCACCCAAGTAATTTTTCAGTCCCATGAAGTCTGCCAAGCGAAAATCTGGGACAGAGATTTCATTGCAGTTATCTGGGTAATTCCATGATATATTGATATATTGTGATCACTTTCCCCAAGCCCATCATTAACCTCAAGATTATTAATTAGTGAATCTTTGTTGGCAAGAACCAAGTCAAGCAGATTGTTTCCTCTAGTTGGTTCTGTCACAACCTGTTCTAAAAAGCATTCCTGAACCGTATCAAGAAAGTCAGTAGGAGAGACTACTTCTCGGTAACAGTAGGTTTTAGATAGGGATGTGTAATGTCACCATGGTTGTTTAATATATTTATAGATGGGGTTACAAAAGTAAATGTGTTGAGGAGAGGGGTGGGATTAAATTATGGGGAACCAAATATAAAATGGGAGTTGAGAGTTACTTTTTTGCTGATGATACTGTGCTTACGGGAGATTCTAAAGAAAAATTGCAGAGGTTAGTAGATGAGTTTGGGAGTGTGTGTAAAGGTAGAAAGTTGAAAGTGAACATAGATAATAGTAAGGTGATGAGAGTATCAAACGATTTAGATAAAGAAAAACTGGATATCACATTGGAGAGAAGGAATATGGAAGGAAATGTTCTCAGATATTTGGGAGTTGATGTGTCAGTGGATGGGTTTATGAAAGATGAGGTTAACCATAGAATTGAAGGAAAAAAGGCGAGTGGTGCATTGAGGTATATTTGGAGACAAAAAACGTTATCCATAAAGGCAAAGAAGGTAATGTATGAAAGTATAGTAGTACCAACACTCTTATATGGGTGTGAAGCTTGGGTGGTAAATGCCGCAGCGAGGAGACGGTTGGAGGCAGTGGAGATGTCCTGTCTAAGGGCAATGTGTGGTGTAAATATTATGCAGAAAATTCGGAGTGTGGAAATTAGGAGGAGGTGTGGAGTTAATAAAATTATTAGTCAGAGGGCTGAAGAGGGATTGTTGAGGTGGTTTAGTCATTTAGAGAGAATGGATCAAAGTAGAATGGCATGGAGAGCGTATAAATCTGTAGGGAAAAGAAGGCAGGTAGGGGTCATCCTCGAAAAGGTTGGAGGGAGGGGGTAGGGGAGGTTTTGTGGGCGAGGGGCTTGGACTTCCAGCAAGCGTGCGTGAGCGTGTTAGATACGAGTGAATGGAGGCGAATGGTTTTGGGGACCTGACGAGCTGTTGGAGTGTGAGCAGGGTAATATTTAGTGAAGGGATTCAGGGAAACCGGTTATTTTTATATAGCCGGACTTGAGTCCTGGAAATGGGAAGTACAATGCCTGCACTTTAAAGGAGGAGTTTGGGATATTGGCAGTTTGGAGGGATATGTTGTGTATCTTTATACGTATATGCTTCTAAACTGTTGTGCTCTGAGCACCTCTGCAAAAACAGTGATTATGTGTGAGTGAGGTGAAAGTGTTGAATGATGAAAGTATTTTCTTTTTGGGGATTTTCTTTCTTTTCGGGTCGCCCTGCCTCGGTGGGAGACGGCCGACTTGTTGAAAATATATATGTCGTGCCGAATAAGTAAAATTTGCGATCTTGGCTTAAATAGCAACGTTCATGTTGCCATATAGGACAAGCGAAAATTTGTGTATGCAATAATTTCGCAAAATCATCCTGAACCTAACGAAAAAAATATATTTCACTGTGTTTGTTTAGTATTAAATTATTGTAAACGTATCTAAAATATATTTAGTTGGTTAGACTAAAATAAATTGCGCTTGTTATAGTAAGGTTAGGTAAGTTTTCTAAGGTTCTTTTGGAACAAAATTATATATTTTTTACATTAATGAAATTAAAAAAATATATCTTTAAGCTCATATGAGAAAATTTCAGAAAGGACTTAATTTTAAATGAGTTCTTGCTAACTGACCAGTTTTACCTGTTTATATATATATATATATATATATATATATATATATATATATATATATATATATATATATATATATATATAGGGAGGTACCACCTCTGGAACTGTACTGGGGACCAACATCTTCAGAGAAAAGAATAAACTTACCTCAGGAAAAACTCGAAGTTCTCCCTGAAGCTGTTTGAATATTGTCTTCTCCTACCACCCCCCTATATTCTATATGGACTTTATTTAAAGACAGAATACACTGACAAAAACACAGTGGGGAATAGAACATAACATCTCAGAGCCTTTATCTCGAATACTTCGTCCAGCTCCCCGGCGGTGGGCCGCGTGCCCAGAATGCTGTAAGTATTTACCCTCAGGATTGCAACACTGAGTCTCTGAAAGAGGAAGCTTGCCGCTCTGTGATCCTGTTTCTGTGATGAGCTTTTCACCCAACTCTTGGAGGAACTTCAGAGCACACTTGCTCCATGCTTCAAGGGTCTCTGACCCTACTGGGATAAAGTTATAGCAAAGGGAAAGGTGTTCATATATGTGGGTCTTCTGGGTCTCCCTGAAGCTGGCAGCTCCACCCCCTACAGCTTCAAAGTATAGCAAGTAGGTGTCCCAGTCAATCTGCTTACCATCCTTCCAGGGTAGCATAGTGACTAAATCAGGACGCTTTTGGCTTCCGTCAAACCTCTGTACCGGGGATCCCATTTAGCTGGGCAGCGAGCTGTGTCGAGACTTCCTTTCTAATGTATGAAATTCGAGACCATGAATTCTGAATTGATCAGCCGATATCCTGCCGCAAATACAAGCATGTTCGGTGAGTATGGGGGAGGCTAGGCTATGAGCCATGCCGAGTATTTAAAACTTAAATAGCAACGCCCTTTTTGCCGAATAAGGCAAGCGAAAATTTGTGTATGCAATAATTTCGCAAAAATCATTCAAAACCCAACGAAAATAATATATCTTTTTGTGTTTGTTTATTATTAAATTATCGTAAACTTATCTAAAATATATTTAGTTGGGTTAGGCTAAATTAAATTGCGTTTGTTATAATAAGGTTAGGTAAGTTTTCTAAGGTTCTTTTAGTACAAAATTATTAATTTTTACATTAACGTAAATGAAAAAAAATTATCTTGAGACATTTAAGAGAAAATTTTAGAAAATACTTAATTTTAAATAAGTTCTTGCTAATTGACTAATTTCACCTATTCGACACATGTCTATATAAATATACACATTCTTATATATATATATATATATATATATATATATATATATATATATATTTATTTATATATATTTATATATATATATATATATATATGTCGTGCCGAATAGGCAGAACTTGCGATCTTGGCTTAAATAGCAACGTTCATCTTGCCATATAGGACAAGTGAAAATTTGTGTATGCTATAATTTCGCCAAAATCATTCTGAACCTAACGAAAAAAATATATTTCACTGTGTTTGTTTAGTATTAAATTATTGTAAACAAATCTAAAATATATTTAGTTGGGTTAGGCTAAAATAAATTGTTCTTGTTATAATAAGGTTAGGTAAGTTTTCTAAGATTCTTTTGGTGCAAAATTATTAATTTTTACAATAACATTAATGAAAAAAAATATCTTTAAACGTATAAGAGAAAATTTTAGAAAGGACTTAATTTTAAATGAGTTCTTGCTAATTGACCAGTTTTACATATTCGGCACGACATATATATATATATATATATATATATATATATATATATATATATATATATATATATATATATATATATATATAATTATATATATATATATATATATATATATATATATATATATATATATATATATATATATATATATATATATATATATAAAGAATGAGAGGGGAAAACAGGAGCCTTGATAATCAAGGGGAAAAATAAGTGTCTTGATGGAACAATGTCATGGGTGGGCCCTTGAACTTTTGCGACTCAAAAATTTATGTATTTTATATTTTTTGTAAAGGATTTATTGTTTTGTGACAAGAGTACAGCTAGAGGTAGTTAAATTAAACCCGTTCTTGAAAACAAGGACAATGATGAATTGAGGAAAAACAAGGACACTGATAAACTGAGGTAAAACAAGGACACTGATAAACTGAGGTAAAACAAGAACACTGAGGTAAAACAAGAACACCAAGGTAAAACAAGGACACTGAAGTAAAACAAGGACACTGAGGTAAAATAAGGACACTGAGGTAAAACAAGAACACTGAGGTAAAACAAGGACACTGAGGTAAAACAAAGACACTGAGGTAAAACAAGAACACTGAGGTAAAACAAGAACACTGAGGTAAAACAAGGACACTGAGGTAAAATAAGGACACTGAGGTCCAACAAGGACACTGAGGTAAAACAAGGACACTGAGGTAAAACAAGGACACTGAGGTCCAACAAGGACACTGAGGTAAAACAAGAACACTGAGGTAAAACAAGAACACTGAGGTCCAACAAGGACACTGAGGTAAAACAAGAACTCTGAGGTAAAACAAGAACACTGAGGTAAAACAAGAACACTGAGGTAAAACAAGGACACTGAGGTAAAATAGGGACACTGAGGTAAAACAAGAACACTGAGGTAAAACAAGGACACTGAGGTAAAACAGACACTGAGGTAAAACAAGGACACTGAGGTAAAACAAGGACACTGAGGTAAAACAAAGACACTGAGGTAAAACAAGGACACTGAGGTAAAACAAGGACACTGAGGTAAAACAAGAACACTGAGG
>NC_091334.1:5560232-5565232 GCF_038502225.1 Cherax quadricarinatus | reverse complement strand
GCGTGGCACTCAGCCTATACGGAAATGTGCCACTCAGCCTATATGGGAGTGTGACACTCAGCCTACATGCGAGTGTGACACTCAGCCTATATGGGAGTGTGACACTCAGCCTACATGGGAGTGTGACACTCAGCCTATATGGGAGTGTGACACTCATCCTATATGGGAGTGTGGCACTCATCCTATATGGGAGTGTGACACTCAGCCTATATGGGAGTGTGACACTCATCCTATATGGGAGTGTGGCACTCATCCTATATGGGAGTGTGACACTCAGCCTATATGGGAGTGTGACACTCAGCCTACATGGGAGTGTGACACTCATCCTATATGGGAGTGTGACGCTCAACCTATATGGGAGTGTGACACTCATCCTATATGGGAGTGTGGCACTCATCCTATATGGGAGTGTGACACTCAGCCTATATGGGAGTGTGACACTCAGCCTACATGGGAGTGTGACACTCAGCCTATATGGGAGTGTGGCACTCATCCTATATGGGAGTGTGACACTCAGCCTATATGGGAGTGTGACACTCAGCCTATATGGGAGTGTGACACTCAGCCTATATGGGAGTGTGACACTCAGCCTATATGGGAGTGTGACGCTCAACCTATATGGGAGTGTGACACTCAGCCTATATGGGAGTGTGACACTCAGCCTATATGGGAGTGAGACACTCAGTCCACATGGGAGTGTGACACACAGCCTATATGGGAGTGTGACATTCAGCCTATATGGGAGCGAGACACTCATCCTATACGGGAGTGTGACACCCAGCCTATATGTAAGTGTGACACTCAGCCTATATGGCAGTGTGACACTCAGCCTATATGGGAGTGTGACACTCAGCCTATATGGGAGTGCTACACTCAGCCTATATGGGAGTGTTACACAGCCTATATGGGAGTGTGACACTCAGCTTATATGGGAGTGTGACACTCAGCTTATATGGCAGTGTGACACTCAGCCTATATGGAAGTGTGGCACTCAGCCTATATGGGAGTGTGACACAGCCTGTATGGGAGTGTGACACAGCCTATATGGGAGTGTAACACTCAGCCTATATGGGAGTGTGACACACCCTATATGGGAGTGTGACACTCAGCCTATGTGGGAGTGTGACACTCAGCCTATGTGGGAGTGTGACACTCAGCCTATGTGGGAGTGTGACACTCAACCTATGTGGGAGTGTGACACTCAGCCTATATAGGAGTGTGACACTCAGTCTATATGGGAGTGTGGCACTCAGCCTATATAGGAGTGTGACACTCGGCCTATATAGGAGTGTGACACTCATCCTATATGGGAGTGTGACACTCAGCCTATATGGGAGTGTGACACTCAGCCTATATGGGAGTATGACACTCAGCCTATATGGGAGTATGACACTCAGTCTATTTGGGAGTGTGGCACTCAGCCTATATGGGAGTGTGACACTCAGCCTATATGGGAGTGTGACACTCAGCCTATATGGGAGTGTGACACTCAGCCTATATGGGAGTGTGACAATCAGCCTATATGGGAGTGTGACACTCAGCCTATATGGGAGTGTGACACTCAGCCCATATGGGAGTGTGACACTCAGCCTATATGGGAGTGTGACACTCAGCCTATATGGGAGTGTGACACTCAGCCTATATGGGAGTGTGACACTCAGCCTATATAGGAGTGTGACACTCAGCCCATATGGGAGTGTGACACTCAGCCTATATGGGAGTGTGACACTCAGCCTATATGGGAGTGTGACACTCAGCCTATATGGGAGTGTGACACTCAGCCTATATGCGAGTGTGACACTCATCCTATGTGGAAGTGTGACACTCAGCGTATGTGGGAGTGTGACACTCAGCCCATATGGCAGTGTGACACAGCCTATGTGGGAGTGTGGCACTCAGCCTATATGGGAGTGTGGCACTCAGCCTATATGGGAGTGTGACTCTCAGCCTATATGGGAGTGTGACACTCAGCCTATATGGGAGTGTGACACTCAGCCTATACGGGAGTGTGACACTCAGCCTATATGGGAGTGTGACACTCACCCTACATGGGAGTGTGACTCTCAGTCTATATGGGTATGTGGCACTCAGCCTGTATGGGTTCGGCACACGGCCTATATGGAAGTGTGACACTCAGCCTATATGGGAGTGTGACACTCATCCTATATGGGAGTGTGACACTCAGCCTATATGGGAGTGTTACACTCAGCCTATATGGGAGTGTGACACTCATCCTATATGGGAGTGTGACACTCAGCCTATATGGGAGTGTGGCACTCAGCCTATATGGGAGTGTGACACTCAGCCTATATGGGAGTGTGACACTCAGCCTATATGGGAGTTTGACACTCAGCCTATATGGGAGTGTGACACTCAGTCTGTATTGGAGTGTGACACTCAGCGTATATGGGAGTGTGACACTCAGTCTGTATTGGAGTGTGACACTCAGCCTATATGGGAGTGTGACACTCAGTCTATATGGGAGTGTGACACTCAGCCTACATGGGAGTGTGACACTCAGCCTATATGGGAGTGTGGCACTCAGCCTATATGGGAGTGTGGCACTCAGCCTATATGGGAGTGTGGAACTCAACATATAAGGGAGTGTGACACAGCCTATATGGGAGTGTAACACTCAGCCTATATGGTAGTGTGACACTCAGCCTATATGGAAGTGTGACACACAGTCTATATGGGAGTGTGACACTCAGCCCATATGGGAGTGTGGCACTCAGTCTATGTGGGAGGGTGGCACTCAGCCTACATGGGAGTTTGGCACTCAGCCTATATGGCAATGTGACACTCAGCCTATACGGCAGTGTGACACTCAGCCCATATGGGAGTGTGGCACTCAGCCTATATGGGAGTGTGACACGCAACCTATATGAGAGTGTGACACAGCATATATGGGAGTGTGACACAGCCTATATGGGAGTGCAACACTCAGCCTATATGGGAGTGTGACACTCAGCCTATATGGGAGTGTGACACTCAGCCTATATGGGAGTGTGACACTCATCCTGTATGGGAGTGTGACACTCAGTCTATATGGGAGTGTGACACTCAGCCTATATGGGAGTGTGACACTCATCCTATATGGGAGTGTGACACTCAGCCTATATGGGAGTGTGACACTCAGCCTATATGGGAGTGTGGCACTCTGCCTATATAGGAGTGTGATACTCAGCCTATATGGGAGTGTGGCACTCAGTCTGTGTGGGAGTGTGGCACTCTGCCTATATGGGAGTTTGGCACTCAGCCTATATGGCAATGTGACACTCAGCCTATATGGCAGTGTGGCAATCAGCCTATATGGGAGTGTGGCACTCAGCCTATATGGGAGTGTGACACTCAGCCTATATGGGAGTGTGGCACTCAGCTTATATGGGAGTGTGACACTCAGCCTATATGAGAGTGTTACACTCAGCCTATATGGGAGTGTGGCACTCAGCCTATATGGGAGTGTGACACTCAGCCTATATGGGAGTGTGACACTCAGCCTATATGCGAGTGTGACACTCATCCTATGTGGAAGTGTGACACTCAGCGTATGTGGGAGTGTGACACTCAGCCCATATGGCAGTGTGACACAGCCTATGTGGGAGTGTGGCACTCAGCCTATATGGGAGTGTGACTCTCAGCCTATATGGGAGTGTGACACTCAGCCTATATGGGAGTGTGACACTCAGCATATACGGGAGTGTGACACTCAGCCTATATGGGAGTGTGACACTCACCCTACATGGGAGTGTGACTCTCAGTCTATATGGGTATGTGGCACTCAGCCTGTATGGGAGTTCGGCACACGGCCTATATGGAAGTGTGACACTCAGCCTATATGGGAGTGTGACACTCATCCTATATGGGAGTGTGACACTCAGCCTATATGGGAGTGTTACACTCAGCCTATATGGGAGTGTGACACTCATCCTATATGGGAGTGTGACACTCAGCCTATATGGGAGTGTGGCACTCAGCCTATATGGGAGTGTGACACTCAGCCTATATGGGAGTGTGACACTCAGCCTATATGGGAGTTTGACACTCAGCCTATATGGGAGTGTGACACTCAGTCTGTATTGGAGTGTGACACTCAGCGTATATGGGAGTGTGACACTCAGTCTGTATTGGAGTGTGACACTCAGCCTATATGGGAGTGTGACACTCAGTCTATATGGGAGTGTGACACTCAGCCTACATGGGAGTGTGACACTCAGCCTATATGGGAGTGTGGCACTCAGCCTATATGGGAGTGTGGCACTCAGCCTATATGGGAGTGTGGAACTCAACATATAAGGGAGTGTGACACAGCCTATATGGGAGTGTAACACTCAGCCTATATGGGAGTGTGACACTCAGCCTATATGGAAGTGTGACACACAGTCTATATGGGAGTGTGACACTCAGCCCATATGGGAGTGTGGCACTCAGTCTATGTGGGAGGGTGGCACTCAGCCTACATGGGAGTTTGGCACTCAGCCTATATGGCAATGTGACACTCAGCCTATACGGCAGTGTGACACTCAGCCCATATGGGAGTGTGGCACTCAGCCTATATGGGAGTGTGACACGCAACCTATATGAGAGTGTGACACAGCATATATGGGAGTGTGACACAGCCTATATGGGAGTGCAACACTCAGCCTATATGGGAGTGTGACACTCAGCCTATATGGGAGTGTGACACTCAGCCTATATGGGAGTGTGACACTCATCCTGTATGGGAGTGTGACACTCAGTCTATATGGGAGTGTGACACTCAGCCTATATGGGAGTGTGACACTCATCCTATATGGGAGTGTGACACTCAGCCTATATGGGAGTGTGACACTCAGCCTATATGGGAGTGTGGCACTCTGCCTATATAGGAGTGTGATACTCAGCCTATATGGGAGTGTGGCACTCAGTCTGTGTGGGAGTGTGGCACTCTGCCTATATGGGAGTTTGGCACTCAGCCTATATGGCAATGTGACACTCAGCCTATATGGCAGTGTGGCAAT
>NC_091334.1:5500232-5555232 GCF_038502225.1 Cherax quadricarinatus | reverse complement strand
ATTTTATCATAAAACTCCAGAAGGTTTGTGACACAGGATTTGACTTCCATGAATCCGTGCTGGTTGGCATTTATACTCTTGTTCCGTTCCAGATGCTCCACCACTCTCCTCCTGATAATCTTCTTCATAACTTTGCATACTATACACGTCAGTGACACAGGTCTATAGTTTAGTGCCTCTTTTCTGTCTCCTTTTTTAAAAATGGGAACTACATTTGCCATCTTCCATACCTCAGGTAGTTGCCCAGTTTCCAGCGATGTGTTGAAGATTGTGGTAAGTGGCACGCACAACATATCTGCTCCCTCTCTAAGGACCCACGGGGAGATGTCCGGTCCCATTGCCTTTGAGGTATCGATGTCCCTTAGCAGTTTCTTCACCTCCTCCTCATCTGTATGTATGTCGTCCAACACTTGTTGGTGTATTCCTTGCTGGTGTCCCCATCTGGTCTGTCCCCCCAGAGTCCTTCCTGTCTCTACTGTAAATACTTCCTTAAATCTCGTGTTGAGCTCCTCACATACCTCTTGATCGTTTCTTGTGAGTTCTCCACCTTCTTTCCTCAGCCTTATCACCTGGTCCTTGACTGTTGTCTTCCTCCTAATGTGGCTATACAGCAGTTTCGGGTCAGATTTGACTTTCGATGCTATGTCGTTTTCATACTGTCGCTGGGCCTCCTCCTTATCTGTGCATACTCGTTTCTGGCTCTTCTACTAATCTCCTTGTTTTCCTGGGTACTATGCCTCCTGTACCTTTTCCATTCTCTGTTGCACTTAGTTTTTGCCTCCCTACACCTTCGGGTAAACCAAGGACTCGTTTTGGTCTTCCTATTATTTCTGTTTCCCTTGGGAACAAACCTCTCCTCTGCCTCCTTGCACTTTGTTGCCACATATTCCATCATCTCGTTTACTGATTTTCCTACCATTTCTCTGTCCCACTGAACCTCCTGCAGGAAGTTTCTCATACCTGTGTATTCCCCCCTTTTATAGTTTGGCCTGTCCCCTTCAGTTCCTGTTACCTTCTCCACTTGTAACTCTACTATATAATCAAAACTCAGAACCACGTGACCGCTAGCTCCAAGGGGCCTCTCGTAAGTCATGTCCTCAATGTATGAACTGCTCAGGGTGAACACAAGATCCAGTCTTGCTGGCTCATCCTCCCCTCTCTCTCTGGTTGTGTCCCTGACATGTTGATGCATGAGGTTTTCAAGTACCACATCCATCATCTTGGCTCTCCATGTTTCGGGACCCCCATGTGGCTCCAGGTTTTCCCAGTCGATCTCCCTGTGGTTGAAATCGCCCATTACCAGTAACTTTGCACTGCTCGAGTGAGCTCTTCTTGCCACCTCAGCCAGTGTGTCCACCATCACCCTGTTGTTTTCTTCGTACTCCTCTCTTGGCCTCCTTCAGTTCTGTGGTGGGTTATACATCACTCCAATGACTACTTTATGTTCTCCGGACTGAATTGTACCCTCTGTGTGTGTGTGTATGGGTGTGTATGTGTGTGTGTGTGTTTGTGTGTGTGTGTGTGTGTGTGTGTGTGTGTGTGTGTGTGTGTGTGTGTGTGTGTGTGTGTGTGTATGTGTGTGTGTATGTGTATGTGTATGTGTATGTGTGTGTGTGTGTGTATGTGTGTATGTGTGTGTGTGTATGTATGTGTGTGTGTACTCACCTAATTGTACTCACCTAATTGTGGTTGCAGGGGTCGAGACTCAGCTCCTGGCCCCGCCTCTTCACTGATCGCTACTGGGTCCTCTCTCTCTCTGCTTCCTGAGCTTTGTCATACCTCTTCTTAAAACTATGTATGGTTCCTGCCTCCACTACTTCACTTGCTAGGCTATTCCACTTGCTGACAACTCTATGACTGAAGAAATACTTCCTAACGTCCCTGTGACTCGTCTGAGTCTTCAGCTTCCAGTTGTGACCCCTTGTCCCTGTGCCCCCTCTCTGGAACATCCTATCTCTGTCCACCTTGTCTATTCCCCGCAGTATCTTGTATGTCGTTATCATGTCTCCCCTGACCCTTCTGTCCTCCAGTGTCGTCAGTCCGATTTCCCTTAACCTTTCCTCGTACGACATTCCCTTGAGCTCTGGGACTAGCCTTGTTGCAAACCTCTGTACTTTCTCTAACTTCTTGACGTGCTTGACCAGGTGTGGGTTCCAGACTGGTGCTGCATACTCCAGTATGGGCCTAAAATACACAGTGTACAATGTCTTGAACGATTCCTTATTAAGGTATCGGAACGCTATTCTCAGGTTTGCCAGGCGCCCGTATGCTGCAGCGGTTATTTGGTTGATGTGTGCCTCCGGTGATGTGCTCGGTGTTATGGTCACCCCAAGGTCTTTCTCCCTGAGTGAGGTCTGTAGTCTTTGTCCACCTAGCCTATACTCTGTCTGTGGTCTTCTTTGCCCCTCCCCAATCTTCATGACTTTGCATTTGGCTGGATTGAATTCGAGAAGCCAGTTACTGGACCACATGTCCAGCCTGTCCAGGTCTCTTTGCAGTCCTGCCTCATCCTCGTCCGATTTAATTCTTCTCATCAACTTCACGTCATCTGCGAACAGGGACACTTCAGAGTCTATTCCTTCCATCATGTCGTTCACATATATCAAAAATAGCACTGGTCCTAGAACTGACCCCTGTGGGACCCCGCTCGTAACAGGCGCCCACTGTGATACCTCTTCACGTACCATGACTCGTTGCTGCCTCCCTGTCACGTGTTCCCTTATCCATTGCAGTACCCTCCCTTTTACGTGCGCCTGATCCTCCAGCTTCTGCACTAATCTCTTGTGGGGAACTGTGTCAAAGGCCTTCCTGCAGTCTAGGAAAACGCAATCTACCCACCCCTCTCTCTCGTGTCTTATTTCTGTTACCTTGTCATAAAACTCCAGGAGGTTTGTGATACAAGATTTGCCTTCCATGAACCCATGCTGGTTTTCATTTATAATCTTGTTCCTTTCCAGGTGTTCGACCACTCTCCTCCTGATAATCTTCTCCATGACTTTGCACACAATACATGTCAGAGACACAGGTCTGTAGTTTAGTGCCTCGTTTCTGTTTCCTTTCTTAAATATGGGGACTACATTAGCTGTCTTCCATTTCTCAGGTAGTTGCCCAGTTTCAAGGGATCTCTGCTCCTTCTCTAGGACCCATGGGGAGATGTTGTCTGGTCCCATCGCGTTTGAGGTGTCAAGGTCACTTAAGAGCTTCTTCACCTCCTCCTCAGTTGTTCGTATGTCATCTAACACTTGTTGGTATATTCCCTCATGATGTTCCCTTCTGTGCTGTCTTCCCACAGCCCTTCCTGTCTCTACTGTAAAAACTTCCTTAAATCTCCTGTTCAGCTCCTCACATACCTCCTGATCACTTCTTGTGAGTTCTCCACCTTCTGTCCTTAATCTGATCACCTGGTCTTTGACTGTTGTCTTCCTCCTGATGTGGCTATACAACAGTTTCGGGTCAATCTTGATTCTCGATGCTATGTCATTTTCATACTGTCGCTGGGCCTCCCTCCTTACCTGTGCGTACTCATTCCTGGCTCTGCGACTGATCTCCCTATTTTCGTGTGTTCTCTGCCTTCTGTACTTTTTCCATTCTCTATTGCACTTTGTTTTTTCCTCCTTACACCGTCGGGTAAACCAGGGGCTCGTTCTGGTCTTCCCGTTGTTACTGTTGCCCTTGGGAATAAACCTTTCCACTGCCTCCTTGCATTTTGTTGTTACATATTCCATCATTTCATTTACTGGCTTTCCTGCCAGTTCTCTGTCCCACTGGACCTCCCGCAGGAAGTTCTTCAACCCTATGTAGTCCCTTCTTTTATAGTCAGGCTTTTCCCATTCAACTCCTGTTATTCTCTCCACTTGCAGCTCTACTATGTATTCAAAGCACAGAACCACGTGGTCGCTAGCTCCTAGGGGACTCTCATACTTGATGTCCTCAATGTCTGAGCTGCCCAGGGTGAACACAAGGTCCAATCTTGCTGGTTCATCCTCCCCTCTCACTCTGGTAGTGTCCTTAACATGTTGGTGCATGAGGTTTTCCAGCACCACGTCCAACATCCTGGCTCTCCATGTTTTGGGACCCCCATGTGGCTCCAGGTTTTCCCAGTCAATCTCCCTGTGGTTGAAATCCCCCATAACCAGCAACTTTGCTCTGCTGGAGTGAGCTCTTCTTGCCACCTCAGCAAGTGTGTCCACCATTGCTCTGTTGCTCTCTTCATATTCCTCTCTTGGCCTCCTGCAGTTCTGTGGTGGATTATACATCACTGCAATGACCACTTTGTGTTCCCCAGACTGAAGTGTACCTGCTATGTAGTCTCTTTCTCTCGTCTCATCTATTCCTTCCATTTTCTCGAATTTCCATCTGTTTTTTACGAGCAGAGCAACCCCACCTCCCCCCCTGCCCCTTCTATCTTTCCTCATGATCTGGTATCCTGGTGAGAAGATTGCATCTGTTACTGTCTCCTTGAGTTTTGTTTCTGTAACTGCTATGATGTCTGGGGACTTCTCATTGATTCTTTCTTGCCATTCCTCATGTTTATTCGTTAATCCATCTGCATTTGTGTACCAAATCTTCAACTTCTGTTCTAATACTGTAACTGTGGTGCTGGGGGTGGAAACAGAGGGATCGGTGTGTGATGGTTGGTTTGGATTGTTCAGTTGCCTTGGGGGTGTCGTGGCTGGAGTCCTTCTGCAGGTGTTTCTGGGGGGTGCGCTTGTCCTTCCATTTGATCCTGGGTTATTCTGCTCTCCTTTTTCATTTCCTCCCATTTTTCCTTTCGTTTTTGAATTCTCTCTTTTATTGTCTTCCTTTCGTCCTGTGTTCTGTCTCGATCGAGGTACACACTCCGGAACTCCTGCTTGCCTCTCAGCCGTGCTTTCTCCTGCAGGATCATGGTTCGGGTTGATTCTGCCTTGAAAATTACTTTGAGAGGCCGATTCCTTTTCTTTGTGAACCACCCAATTCTCCGAAAATTTGCCACCTGGGTCATGTCCCCCTCGCCTATCACCTTCATGATATCTTCAATCGCTTTTTTCTCCTCCTGCTTTCTTTCATCATAAGTTTCCCCTTTAGCTTCGTCTAGCCCATAGACAAACACGGATCTCTCCCTTTCCACGTCCCACTGTGACTCCCATTGCATCCTCTGATGTGTTTTAGTTCCTTCCCGTGGAGTGTTCCTTCCTTCAGTCCCTTCCCTAGTTATGGCCCCTATGCTTCTGGGTTTATCCTTCCTGCTCACCTGCTCCTGGCCCCCACAGGTATCTGGTAAGGTCCTTGCACATGTCCTAGTTCCTTCAATGTCTTCCAACCTATCATTCTGTCCTAGTGTGCTCCCTGTCTTTGTTTTGGCCCCATGTGGGTTTGACAGGACCTCTGCATACAGTTTAGTTTCCATGCTTCCTTCAGACCTGTTGTCTGTGTTTGATGTAGCCATTGCCGATGCTACTTCTGTAATATCTTTGTCTCTGTGCGTGCGTGCGTGTGTGTGTGTGTGTGTGTGTGTGTGTGTGTGTGTGTGTGTGTGTGTGTGTGTGTTGTGTGTGTGTGTGTGTGTGTGTGTGTGTGTGTTATGTGTTTTGTGTGTGCGTGCGTGTGTGTGTGTGTGTGTGTGTGTGTGTGTGTGTGTGTGTGTGTGTGTGTGTGTGTGTGTGTGATGTGTGTGTTTTGTGTGTGTGTGTGTGTGTGTGTGTGTGTGTGTGTGTGTTGTGAGTGTGTGTGTTGTGTGTGTTGTGTGTGTTGAGTGTGTGTGTGTGTGTGTGTGTTTGTGTGTGTGTGTTTTGTGTGTGAGTTGTGTGTATTGTGTGTGTGTGTGTTTGTGTGTGTGTGTATTGTGTGTGTTGTTTGTGTGTGTGTGTGTGTGTGTGTGTGTGTGTGTGTGTGTGTTGTGTGTTTTGTGTGTGTGTGTGTGTGTGTGTGTGTGTGTGTGTGTGTGTGTGTGTGTGTGTGTGTGTGTGTGTGTGTGTGTGTGTGTGTGTGTGTGTGTGTATCACACATACAACACTACTGAAGTTGAACGTTCAACATCAGAGTGAACTTTTGAACCTTCATCCTACACTGTTCAGAACTCTGAACACTAACTGTCAGTTCCCGTATTATAAACTGTTCTAACTGGTGTTTGTCGCATTATAAACTGTTCTAACTGGTGTTTGTCGCATTATAAACTGTTCTAACTGGTGTTTGTCGCATTATAAACTGTTCTAACTGTGCTTGTTGCATTATAAACTGTTCTAACTGTGCTTGTTGCATTATAAACTGTTCTAACTGGTGTTTGTCGCATTATAAACTGTTCTAACTGGTGTTTGTCGCATTATAAACTGTTCTAACTGGTGTTTGTCGCATTATAAACTGTTATACGATATTTTCAGATATTGGTCTTAAATATAGTGGATATAACGCATGAGGGGCAGCCTTGGGGTGATATACTCAGCATACCTCAGGCGGAGGCAGTAAATAGGTGCTGTCTTGGCACCTGATCCGCGTCCGACAGTTGAAATTTACTTGGCGTACCTACGCCAGGTGGGCTTACCTGCGTCATGGGGGCGTACCTACGCCAGAGGGGCGTAGCTACGTCAGGTGAACATATCTACGCTAGATAGGCGTACCTACGCCAGGTGGGCTTACCTACGCCAGGTGGGCTTACCTGCGTCAGGTGGGCGTACCTACGCCATAGGTGGACGTACCTACGCCCCAGGTGTTCCTGTCAATGTGTTACTAGTAGCTAGGTTCCTCCCGACCCCTTGTTAGTAGGTGCCAAGCTAAGTAGGTGAGAGCTGGGAGGAAGACAAGACAACGAAGACGAAGGAAATTAGGTGCATCCAAAAGAAAGTAAGAAAAAAGAAAGTAAGAAAGAAAGAACGGAAGAAAGAAAGGTGAATGAAAGAGGAGCAAAAGAAAGAAAAGTGAAAGTGAAACAAAGAGAAAGAGAGAAAGAAAGAGAGAAGTTTTTGTAGATATTTGGTGACTGTTTAGCAAAGTTTTGGTTTCAGAAGTTTTAACTGAAACAACGTTTCTCTCTTTGTAGCGAAACGTTGTCCTAGTTGAAGTGGTAGTGGTAGTAGTTGTGGTAGTAGTAGTGGTAGTAGTAGTGGTGGTAGTGGTAGTGGTAGTGGTGGTAGTAGTGGTAGTAGTAGTGGTAGTAGTAGTGGTAGTAGTAGCAGTGGCAGCAGCAGCAGCAGAAGTGGCAGCAGCAGCAGTGGCAGGCAGCAGCGGCAGCAGCAGCAGCAGTGGCAGTGGCAGCAGCAGCGGCAGCGGCAGCAGTAGCAGCAGCAGTGGCAGTAGCAGCAGCAGCAGCAGTGGCAGCAGCAGTGGCAGCAGCAGTGGCAGCAGCAGTGGCAGCAGCAGCAGCAGCAGTGGCAGCAGCAGTGGCAGCAGCAGTGGCAGCAGCAGTGGCAGCAGCAGTGGCAGCAGCAGTGGCAGCAGCAGCAGCAGTGGCAGCAGCAGGGGCAGCAGCAGGAGCAGCAGCAGTGGCAGCAGCAGTGGCAGCAGCAGCAGTGGCAGCAGCAGCAGCAGCAGCAGCAGCAGCAGCAGCAGTGGCAGCAGCAGCGGCAGCAGCAGGGGCAGCGGCAGCAGTGGCAGCAGCAGCAGCAGCGGCAGCAGCAGCAGTGGCAGCAGCAGCGGCAGCAGCAGTGGCAGCAGCAGTGGCGCAGCAGTGGCAGCAGCAGGCTGCAGCAGTGGCAGGCAGCAGCAGTGGCAGCAGCAGTGGCAGCAGCAGTGGCAGCAGCAGCAGCAGCAGTGGCAGCAGCAGCGGCAGCAGCAGTGGCAGCAGCAGTGGCAGCAGCAGCAGCAGCGGCAGCAGCAGCAGCAGTGGCAGCAGCAGTGGCAGCAGCAGCAGCAGCGGCAGCAGCAGCAGCAGTGGCAGTGGCAGCAGCAGCGGCAGCGGCAGCAGCAGCAGCAGCAGCAGCAGCAGCAGCAGCAGCAGGGGCAGCAGCCGCGGCAGCAGCAGTGGCAGCAGCAGGCAGGCAGCAGCAGTGGCAGGCAGCAGTAGGCAGGCAGCAGCAGCAGCAGCAGCAGCAGCAGCAGGCAGCAGTGGCAGCAGCAGCAGGCAGCAGGCAGCAGCAGCAGCAGTGGCAGCGGCAGCGGCAGTAGTAGTAGTGGTAGTAGTAGTGGTAGTAGTAGTGGTAGTAGTAGTGGTAGTAGTAGTAGTGGTAGTAGTAGTGGTAGTAGTAGTGGTGGTAGTAGTGGTAGTAGTAGTGGTGGTAGTAGTGGTAGTAGTAGTGGTAGTAGTAGTGGTAGTAGTAGTGGTAGTAACAGTTATTTGTTATCAAAGGCACTTGTCGATTGAAACTTGTCCTCTGTGTGTGTACTCACCTAATTGTGGTTGCAGGGGTCGAGACTCAGCTCCTGACCCCGCCTCTTCACTGACCGCTACTGGGTCCTCCCTCTCCCTGCTCCATGAGCTTTATCATACCTCGTCTTAAAACTATGTATGGTTCCTGCCTACACTACATCGCTTGCCAGACTATTCCACTTCGTAACAACTCTGTGGCTGAAGAAATACTTCCTAACATCCCTTTGACTCATCTGAGTTTTCAGCTTCCAATTGTGACCCCTTGTTTCTGTGTCCCATCTCTGTACAACCTGTCTCTGTCCACCTTGTCTGTTCCACGCAGTATTTTGTATGTCGTTACCACGTCTCTCCTGACCCTCCTGTCCTTCAGTGTCGTCAGACCGATTTCCCTTAACCTTTCTTCGTAGGACATTCCCCTTAGTTCTGGAACTAACCTTGTCGCAAAACTTTGCACTTTCTCTAATTTCTTGACGTGTTTGACCAGGTGTGGGTTCCAAACTGTTGCTGTGAACTCCAGTATGGGCCTGACGTACACAGTGTATAAAGTCTTGAACGATTTATTACCGGAACGCTATTCTCAGGTTTGCCAGGCGCCCATATGCCGCAGCAGTTATCTGGTTGATGTGTGCTTCTGGCGACGTACTCGGTATTATACTCACCCCAGGATCTTTCTCCTTGAGTGAGGTTTGAAGACTTTGGCCACCTAGCTTATACTCTGTCTGCGGTCTTCTTTGCCCTCCTCCGATCTTCACGACTTTACATTTGGCGGGGTTAAATTCTAGGAGCCAGTTCCTGGACAACGCATCCAGCCTGTCCAGGTCTTTTTGTAGACCTGTCTGGTCCGCGTCTGATTTAATTCTCCTCATTAACTTTACATCATCTGCAAACAGGGACACTTCTGAGTATATCCCGTCCAACATGTCGTTTACTTATACCAAGAACAGCACTGGTCCCAAGACCGACCCCTGTGGGACCCCGCTCGTCACAGGCGCCCACTGTGATACCTCCTCACGGACCATGACTCGCTGTTGCCTCCCTGTTAGGTATTGTCTCATCCATTGCAGTGCCCTTCCTGTTATATGTGCCTGATCCTCTAGCGTCTGTACAAATCTCTTGTGAGGAATTGTGTCGAAGGCCTTCTTGCAGTCCAAGAAAATGCAATCAACCCATCCCTTCCTCTCATTTCTTACTTCAGTTACCTTGTCATGAAACTAGTAGGTTTGTGACACAGGATTTGCCTTCCATGAATCTGTGCTAGCTGTCGTTTATAATCTTGTGTCGCTCCAGGTGCTCCACCACTCTCCTCCTGATAATTTTCTCCCTGATTGTGCATACTATACACGTCAGTGACACTGGTCTATAGTTTAGTGCTTCATTTCTGTCTCCTTTCTTAAAGATGGGGACTACATTTGCCATCTTCCATACTTCAGGTAGTTGCCCAGTTGCAAGGGAAGTGTTGAAGATTTTGGTTTGTGGCACACGTAGTGTCTCTGCTCTCTCTCTTAGGGCCAACGGAGAGATGTCCGGTCCCACCGCCTTTGAGGTATCAAGGTCACTTAGCAGCTTCTCCACCTCCTCCTCAGTTGTGTGTTATTCATCCAACACTTGTTGGTATATCTCTTGTTGGCGTACCCCACTGTTTTGTCTTCCCAGTGTCCCTTCAGCTTCCGCTCTAAATACTTCCTCCTCACATACTTCTTGGTCATTTTTCGTGAGCTCCCCACCTGCTTTCCTCAGCCTGATTACATGGTCCTTGACTGTTGTCTTCCTCCTGATGTGGCTGTAAAGCAGTTTCGGGTCAGACTTGACTTTCGATGCTATGTCGTTTTCGTACTGTCGCTGAGCCTCCCTCCTTATTTCTGCATACTCGTATCTGGCACGTCGACTAATCTCTTTATTTTCCTGAGTCCTTTGCCTTCTGTACTTTTTCCATTCTCTAGAGCACTTCGTTTTTGCTTCCCTACACCTTCGGGTAAACCAAGGGCTCGTTCTGGTCTTCTCATTATTTCTGTTGCCCTTGGGAACAAACCTTTCCTCTCCCTCCTTGCATTTTGTTGTTACGTATTCCATCATTTCGTTTACTGAATTTCCTACCATCTCCGGTTCCCACTGAACCTCCTGCAGGAAGGTCTTCATACATGTGTAGTCCTCCCTTTTATAGTTTGGCTTTTTCCCTGTTACCCTCTCCACTTGTAGCTCCACGATGTATTCAAAACTCAGAACCACGTGGCCACTAGCTCCAAGGGGCCTTTCATATTTGATGTCCTCAATGTCTGAGCTACTCAGGGTGAACATAAGGTCCAGTCTTGCTGGTTTATCCTCCCCTCTCTCTCTCTGGTAGTGTGTGTGTGTGTGTGTGTGTGTGTGTGTGTGTGTGTGTGTGTGTAAGTACAATACAATGCAACGTTCCACTCACTTCTAGACTTAAATCAAACGTTCGTACACACGTTCCTAGTTCGCCTCAACTGAAAGACTTGTGGATAGCGTTAGTATATACTACCTCTACTAGCGTTAGTATATACCACCTCTACTAGCGTTAGTATATACCACCTCTACTAGCGTTAGTATATACCACCTCTACTAACGTTAGTATATACCACCTCTACTAGCGTTAGTATATACCACCTCTACTAGCGTTAGTATATACCACCTCTACTAGCGTTAGTATATACCACCTCTACTAACGTTAGTATATACCACCTCTACTAGCGTTAGTATATACCACCTCTACTAGCGTTAGTATATACCACCTCTACTAACGTTAGTATATACCACCTCTACTAACGTTAGTATATACCACCTCTACTAACGTTAGTATATACCACCTCTACTAGCGTTAGTATATACCACCTCTACTAGCGTTAGTATATACCACCTCTACTAGCGTTAGTATATACCACCTCTACTAACGTTAGTATATACCACCTCTACTAGCGTTAGTATATACCACTTGTACTAGGTAAATAACAAAAAGGCACAATACCGTGACTGGAACGATACACAAATAACCCGCACATAAACGAGAGAAGTCGTAATGACACGATTGCCGTCATGTTGACGGCAGTAAAGGGACTTGAGCTAGAGTTCGTCACGGCCACGCTAGCTGGAGATTCGTCTGTAAAAACTTGCATTTGTGGTCACAGAGGTGCCTGTGCTAACTTTCCTATGGTGTAGAAATATACCTAGTTGGATGAATCTTATTGTGGCTAGCTGGTCTAGTGGTTAGCGCGACGGGCTGGAGTTTTGAGACTCTATGACCGCGGGTTCAATCCCAGCCGGGGGTATGGTTTATAAACGAGAGAAGCTTACGACGACGTTTCGGTCCGACTTGGACCATTGACAAAGTCACACTAACAGAGGTACGAACGAACGAACGAAAGTTCAGGTAAGATCCCAAATGGGATGAGCGGGGAAGACGGGACAGACGAAGAACAGTGCTGGAGAGGAGTGTTCTTAGTCGTAGAAACAGGGCCAGGGCTTAACCCAGCAGCGAGGACTAACAGAGGTGGAGCAGGACGGCTATATATAGGCAGGAAGAGGTAGAGGTAGTAGTAGTAGTAGTAATAGTAGTAGTAGTAGTAGTAGTAGTAGTACAAGAATTGTATATAATACCGACAAGATGAAATTAAGACACATGCACAACACCCGAGCATCCCCATCGTAGACGCTTCGCCATCCAGCCAGCCACTGGATGGCGAAACGTCCACAACAAAGACAACCAGACGCCGCACATGTGTCTTAATTTCATCAGTAGTTGTAGTAGTAGTAGTAGTAGAAGAGGTAGTAGTAGTGGTAGTGGTAGAAGTGGGAAATAAGGATGACGAGCCAGTCAAAAACAAAAACAAAGGAAGGGGAGCACTGCCAGAGAGCTAGATGCCCACAGAGGGAGAGCAAGCGCACAGAGGTGCGTGAAAGGGGAAGTGGTGAAATAAAATAAATGAAGAAGGAACAGAAACACGAGACAGGAGAGAGAAAGACAACCCAGAGGAGAAAAGGAAAGAGGAAAGGGGAAGAGGAAGAAGAAAAAGAAAGAAAAAATGAGGATTCAGGTTAAGTCACGGGTGTTCTGAAGTTTGGAGCATTTTACAATGTAGTGGGAGAGGAAGGCATCTACAGAGACGAAGCCAGGGCTAAGGTTCATACAAGGAAAGTTGTGTATTAGAGAGGATTCAACTAGACGGCGACTGTTCGAGCTGGAAGTAGGGAAGACAGTTTTAGCAGAAGACCAGTCAATAGGATGGTTATGATCTCTGACTAGGTATACCAAGAGGTGATATACTGAGGCCCCGCATTATGTAACAGATTCTGGCAGATATAACTTTATAGATATAAGACGATATACTGCAAGCAGATATAATGAGAAAGTTACGTAAGGTTTCTGTAATTCTTATGAAGAGAGAGAGAGAGAGAGAGAGAGAGAGAGAGAGAGAGAGAGAAAACTGTAAGAATTGTTGGCTACATCTCAAGGATGAGAAGAGACAGGCAAGAACAAGGTGTTACTGTATACTTTCCTGTAAGAGAAAATTCCCAGTCCATTGATGTCGCCATCCCTACTCACCTAGCAGTGATGTTCTTCAAGCTATGCATAAACACTAGTACCTGTGTACTAGCATGTGCAATGTACAGACCTCAGTGGCAACATGCAGATTCCATCAACTTCCTGATGGAAAATGTGGACTCCCTTCTGCTGCAACACAAATATCAACATATAATTGTTGGTGACCTCAACCAACACCTTATACAGAGGGACTCTGATGGCCTTCTTGCAGTGTTTGACATGAGAAACTTTGTTGATTTCCCTACTCACATCCCTGGCTCCTCCCTTGACCCAGTAGTGAGTGATCTGTCAGAAGGTGTAGTCACTTGTCAACCCCTCGGCTACGTTGGATCATCTGACCACAAGAGTCTTCACGACACTGATGATCCCAACAAAACGAGGCAAGGAATCCACACGTAAAACCTGGCAGTGGGAAAGAGGCAACTGGCCAGCCCTTTGCTCTGAACTCGTCACCTTAGATTGGGATGTTCTTCTCCAAGGTGATGACGAAAACCAAGTGAATGCCATCACTGAACACATCCTTAATCTACAACAAGAACACATCCTTCACCGGCAGTATGTGACGAAGCCAACAGATCAGCCTTGGTTCGGCTATCGTTGTAGAGAGGCTCCTACTGCTAAGTACAAAGCATGGCGAAGGTATAAGAGGCATCCATCTCTAAATACGAGGCTGACACAGAAAGAAAGCTGGCATCAGGTGGTCCTTGGTCAAGTTCACCTGCCTGAACTTATTCCACCTCTAAATCGACAGAATGGGACCATCTTTACCAGCAGTTCGGATAAAACTGACGTTTTCGCACAATATTTTCCTGCCAAGATGTAAATTCCTGATCCAGCGAGGGAGCCTCCTTGGCTAGCTGAAAGAACTGTGTGAAAGTTGTAACAATAAGGCAAGAGATGTATCTTCTTCAATCACTTGACCAAGAAAAGGCTGTGGGACCAGATAAGTTGAGCCCAAGATTGCTGAGTAGATGTGCAGACCAGCTAGCAGCACCTCTAACTTGCATCTATCAGCACTGCCTAGCACAGTGCTGATAGATGCTGATAAATGATCTCTATTTAAAGAGAAAAATGTAGTCCCTGTTCACAAAAAGGAGAAGAGCAGAAATCAGCAACTACAGACCAGTGTCACTCCTGTCAATCACTGGCAAGATTCTTGTGACAATAATCTCAAGACAAATGGCAGAGGTTTTTGACTACCACTCACTACTTTGTGACCGTCAGTATGGCTTCAGAAAAGATTTCTCACCTGCTGATCTGTTGTTAAACTTTTCCACTAAATGGCACCAATCACTGAATGAATCCAAAGTCAGCTGTGTGGTAGCAATGGATATTGTCACCAGAGAATCCTTTGCAAAACTGCAAGCACTGGAAATTGTAGCCTCTAAACTTTGTCTCCTCAGTGATTACCTTCAAGGAAGATCTCTAAGCAAAGTTCTCAACGACACAGAGTAAGATATCCTACTGGGGCAA
The DNA here is from genome assembly GCF_038502225.1 of Cherax quadricarinatus. Lineage (NCBI taxonomy): Eukaryota > Metazoa > Arthropoda > Malacostraca > Decapoda > Parastacidae > Cherax > Cherax quadricarinatus. Next base: position 5,540,920 of record NC_091334.1, on the reverse strand, counting down.
GTGTTCCATAAGGAAGTGTGCTTAGGCCATTGTTATGGAATGTCTACTTCAGTGACCTTCATTTCATCCCAGAATCCCATACATATGCAGATGACTGTACTCTGACATTTACTTAACCGAGATAGGAAATGCCAGCTGCTCAAAGTTACATCAGTCACCAGCTAAGAGCTATATCAGTCTGGGGTAAACGACGGCAGGTCACATTTGCTCCTGAGAAAACACAAATGATGATGAACTCTAGATACCATGATGATAATGTTGGAGCAGTGGCAAGATTGAATGGAAGGGTGTTGGCACCTGGGGAAGAAGTTGATATCCTTGGGGTGAAATTTGACTCCAAACTGACCATAAAGAACCATGTTGTAAATCTTGCAAACAAGGCAGCCAGAAAGCTTACAGCACTTCAACGTATCTCGCATCTGCTTGACAGTAGGGGTTACAAGATTTTGTACGAGGCACAAGTACGCTCACACCTTGAGTATGCTCCACTTTCTTGTATTCCCTGCCCCCCATCTCACTTGTAACTTCTTGACAGATTAGAGAACAGAAAAGACGATTCATCTCTTGCCTGGACCCAACATTGATATATATGTCATTTCAACAGAGCCTTCAACCCAGGAGGGATGTGGACGGTCTTACTGTTCTGTGCAAGGTCAATATTGTCAAAATACCACACTTACCTCCACTCCAAGGACAGTGAGACGTGAGCTTCTACAACACAAGACGGGCAGCCAGCAGCAACTTTACTCTGACTGTAACCTCCTCCAGAAAATCACTGCATCTGAGATCATTTATTTCTAAGATGACCTGAGTCTGGAATATGTTCGTACTGAATAATGACTTCGGCGACATAAAATCAGTTGATCAACTGAAATTGTCTCACAAATGACTCCAACTTCATCCTGTTCCATACTAGTACGTTTCATAATAACATGGCTTTTTAATGAGCTGATGTAGGTAACAGCTCTTAGCTTGTAACGAGAGAGAGAAAGAAAGAGAGAGAGAGAGAGAGAGAGAGAGAGAGAGAGAGAGAGAGAGAGAGAGAGAGAGAGAGAGAGAGAGAGAGAGAGAGAGTTTCTCTGCTTCAAGGGAAGGTAAACACTTGGATCAATCTCTCAACAAGCGCCTTCATTACGGACTCAAAGTGGGTGTACGAGGCCAAATGCCGCAGGGTGACGGGTTAGGGGTGGTGGGTGAGGGGTGACGAGGAGAAATGAGAGAGTGAGGGAGAGTGTAGGGTGACAGGGTGAGTGAGAGTGTAGAGTGACAGTGTGAGGGTGAGGGAGTGTGTAGGGTGACAGGGTGAGTGAGAGTGTAGTGACAGTGTGAGGGTGAGGGAGTGTGTAGGGTGACAGGGTGAGGGTGAGAATGAGAGAGGGGAGGTGACACTGATGAGAAATAGAAAAAGGAGAATGTGTAACATCTAAGGGGAGAAAGAGGAAACATAGAAGCTAAGAGATGGAAGAAGGGAGATGGAAACTAAGGGTAGAAAGAAGAGAGGAAAACAGAGGCCGAGGGGAGAAGGTATGAAGGCCAAGAAGCTTCAGGGGAGGGAAGTTATGGTATCTATGGAAAGAGGGAACACATGGCAGCAGCTATGGTAGTTGCTATGGCAACTATTGAAATGCATGGGAGATACATTATCATTATTATTATTATTATTATATTTTTTTACTAACATTGATAATAATCCTGGATTTTAACAAGTTAATTTTGTTCTCACTTGCTATTAACATGTTGGTTTTAACGACATCTCATTACACAACAGTTAATTTTTCTATTTATTACGCCATTCGAGGCTAATGTGATATTCTGGTCTCATTATTAAAATTACCCTTAATTAATATTTAATGACGTCTTGTGGGAGAATTTTATATTGTGTATAATATCTATAATCATAATTAAAAATATAATGTATGCCCACTCAGGCTATTTTTTTGTTTACATGTTATCAGCTGATCGGTCTCCAGACATGTTGGAACAATCTGACAGGAAATCTTGAGTCTGGTGACATTCTTGATACAGTTCAGGACTGCTTTTTAGAACAGTTTGTGACAGAACCAACTAGAGGAAACAATCTGCTTGACTTGGTTCTTGCCAACAGAGATTCACTAATTAATAATCTTGAGGTTAATAATGAGCTTGGGGAAAGGGATCACAAATCACTTAGTTTCAATATATTATGGAATTACCCAAATAACTGCAATCAAGTCTCTGTCTCAGACTTCCGATTGGCTGATTTCATGGGACTGAAAAATTACCTGGGTGGGATAAACTGGGATGATCTGACCATGGGTCAGGTAGCTGGAGTTGGTTGTCAATATGACGTTTTTCAGAGCATAGTTCTAGCTGCCTAGACAACTTTTGTTCCAAGTAGGGAAATTAGATCTAACAAAAATGATCCCAAATGGATGAACAATAGATTAAAACATCTCATTGGTCAAAAGAAAGGCATTTTTAGGCGTATCAAAAGAGGGGATGGGCAGTTAAGAAATCAATATATTCAATTAAAGAGAGAAATAAAGAAAGGAATAAGAAAAGCAAAAAGGGATTATGAGGCTAAAGTCGCAAGGGATTCGAAGACTAACCCAAAAGGGTTCTTTCAGGTATATTGAAGTAAGATAAGAGACAAGATTGGCCCACTTAAGAGTAACTCAGGTCAGGTCACTGACAGTGATAAGGATATGTGTGAAATTTTCATTACTTACTTCCTCTCAGTTTTTACTCAGGAAAATACTAGCGAAATTCCAGAAATAAATTATGTAGAACAGGACGATAATAAACTATGCACGATTGGGGTAACTAGTGACATGGTTCTCAGACAAATAGAAAAACTAAAACCTAACAAATCCACAGGTCCTGATTAACTGTTTGTAAGGGTGTTAAAGGAATGTAAAGAGGAACTTAGCATACCTTTGGCTAATCTTTTCAACATATCACTACAAACTGGCATAGTGCCTGATAAGTGGAAAATGGCAAATGTAATACCTATTTACAAGGCAGATGACAGGTTCTTGGCTTCGAACTATAGACCAATAAGCCTTACCTCCACAGTGGGAAAATTTGTGGAATCAATAATTGCAGAGGCAATTCATAGCTACCTTGATAGGCATAAATTGATAAATGAATCTCAACACGGTTTTACAAAGGGGCTTTCCTGTCTTACGAATTTACTAACTTTTTTCACTAAGGTGTTTGAGGAGGAAGATCATGGTAATGAATATGATATTGTGTATATGGACTTCAGTAAGGTTTTTCGATAGATTTCCACATCAGAGACTCCTGAGGAAATTTAAGGCACACGGAATAGGAGCAGAAATTTTTTCCTGGGTAGAGGCATGGTTGACAAATAGGCAGCAAAGAGTTTGCATAAATGGGGAGAAATCAGAATGGGGGCACGTCACAAGTAGTGTTCCTCAGGGGTCAGTGTTGGGTCCATTGTTGAATAAATAGCGACATAAGCAAATTTGCTGATGACACCAAAATAGGCCGTCCAATTCATTCTATTGAGGACATTAGAGCACTCCAGGATGATTTGAATAGACTGATGCAATGATCGGAGAAGTTGCAGATGCAGTTTAATATAGACAAATGCAAAGTTCTAAATGTTAGACAGGACAATAACCATGCCACATATAAACTAAATAATGTAGATCTTAATACTACTGATTGCGAAAAGAATTTAGGAGTTCTGGTTAGCAGTAATCTAAAACCAAGACAACAGTGCATTAGTGTTCGCAATAAAGCTAACAGAATTCTTGGCTTCATATCTAGAAGTATAAATAATAGAAGTCCTCAGGATGTTCTTCAACTCTATATATCCTCGGTTAGACCTCATTTAGACTATGCTGCTCAGTTCTGGTCACCGTATTACAGAATGGATATAAATGCTCTGGAAAACGTACAGAGGAGGATTACAAAGTTGATCCCATGTATCAGAAATCTTCCCTATGAGGATAGACTGAGGGCCCTGAATCTGCACTCTCTAGAAAGGCGTAGAATTAGGGGGGATATGATCGAGGTGTATAAATGGAAAACAGGAGCAAATAAAGGGGATGTAAATACCGTGCTGAAAATATCCAGCCAAGACAGGACTCGCAGCAATGGCTTCAAGTTGAAAAAATTCGGATTGAGGAAGGATATAGGAAAGCACTGGTTTGGTAATAGAGTTGTGGATGAGTGGAACAAACTCCCGAGTACCGTCATAGACGTTAACTCCCGAGTACCGTCATAGACGTTAAGACCTTGTGTAGTTTTAAAAATAGGTTGGAAAAATACATGAGTGGGTGTGGGTGGGTGTGGGTGGGTGTGAGTTGGAACTGACTATATCTTGTGCTACTAGGTCTGATGCCTTGCTCCTTCCTTAAGTGGAAGTGACCTGGCTAGGTGGTCATTGTTCTAGGCCGGGGGCAGGCATGGACCTGCTTAATTAAGATGGGTCAGTAGGTCTGTTGCAGTGTTCCCTGTTTCTTATGTTCTTTTGTCGTCAGCTGATCAACCACGTTGGAACGTGTTCCAGCAGATCTGGATAGGAAAAATATATTAGGAATAGCCTTTACGTAGAATTTTCTCCACGGCCTCTTTCCCTCCCAGACACAAGGCATCAAATATTTTCACTGAACGTTGTACTCTAGGGAGATGGTCTCCCAAGTTTAGAAATGCGATAGCCTAACCTTAATCTAACCTAACCTACCTAACCAAACCAGACCTAAAATAACTTAACCTAGCCTAGCCTAACCTAACCTAAATTAAACTAACATAACCTAACCTAACCCACCTTAACCTAACATAACAGAATTATCTGGGTTCAGGAAATTTTCAAAAAGTGTTTTAAATTAGCTTGCAACAAATATATATATATATATATATATATATATATATATATATATATATATATATATATATATATATATATATATATATATATATATATATATATATGTCGTGCCTAATAGGCAGAATTTGCGATCTTGGCTTAAATAGCAACACTCATCTTGCCATATAGGACAAGTGAAAATTTGTGTATGCAATAATTTCGCCAAAATCCTTCTGAACCTAACGAAAAAAATATATTTCACTGTGTTTGTTTAGTATTAAATTACTGTAAAGAAATCTAAAATATATTTAGTTGGGTTAGGCTAAAATAAATTGTTCTTGTTATAATAAGGTTAGGTAAGTTTTCTAAGATTCTTTTGGTTAAAAATTATAAATTTTTACATCAACATTAATGAAAAAATATATATCTTTAAATGTATAAGAGAAAATTTTAGAAAGGACTTAATTTTAAATGAGTTCTTGCTAAATGACCAGTTTTACATATTCGGCACGACATATATATATATATATATATACATATACATATATATATATATATATATATATATATATATATATATATATATATATATTACATATATATATATATATATACACATATATATATATATACAAATATATATACACATATATATATATACATTTATATATATATACATATATATATATATATATATATATATATATATATATATATATATATATATCCCTGTTAACCCTTTTGTGGCCTCTTACATAGGCCTTCTGTGTATCCATAGGCTCTTGCCCTACCCTCCACAAGATGAATATGCCATACACAATAAACTGACTACTGTAAGAAACCACATTATCCTCTCGACAGCCGAGCACAAAATGACAAGAGATATACACAGCCACAAACAACAAACATCCGTGTAAACAAACAAGGCTACGCAGGTGTGAACCTCGACTTCTGGTCAACAAACACGCGCGACTGAATGTAAACAAACACGCGCGACCGAGTGTCAACACCACCACGTGACTCGGGAGAAAGGTAAACACGTCCCTGGGGTTAGACGCTTCAGGATCGAACTGGGTTCTAACACAGAGAAAAGGGGAAGTGAATTACGTCCGGCAGGACGGTATACGGGGCAGCCCTTGAGAACGTCAACATTCCAACGTTCGCCAAGATAACTGGTTGCTTAATTCAACTTAAAAACCTCTTGTGCCTCCCCATCGTTCTTTCCTGAATCCTCTGCTTCTCCCTGCATTATCACTGCCCCTTCCACCCTTCCATTATCTCTCGTCAGAGAATCACAGAGTTTGCAGTGTGTACTCACCTAATTGTGGTTGCAGGGGTCGAATCACAGCTCCTGTTTGTGTGTGTGTGTGTGTGTGTGTGTGTGTGTGTTTTCACCTCCAGTAAAGAATTTTAATACCTAAAACAGCGTATATCATAGTAAACTCTTAGTGTGTGTATACTGAGAGATGTATACTTCCCTGGGCATATATCCGGAGGGAGATGCATGGTGTATGAGCGGGTGTACTCACCTAGTTGAGGTTGCAGGGGTCAAGTCTCAGCTTCTGGCTTTGGCTCCTGGTCCTGGTCCTGGTCCTGGTCCTGGTCCTGGTCCTGGTCCTGGTCCTGGTCCTGGCCCTGGTGTATGAAGATAAAGATACAGGCTGTTGATCCAGCTTTAAATTTAGCTTTACCAAATAAATTGATAAAGCTCTTGACAGCTTTATAGATAGACAGATATATAGATAGAGAGGGAGAGAGAGTAAACTTCAAGGAGTATGAGAAACAGACAGACATACAGACAGACAAATATAAAAACAGGTAGCCAGCTAGTCAGGCAGACAGGCAGCTAGGCAGACAGACAGGCAGACTGACAGCCAGAGAGGCCGACACAAAAGGGGACTGTAAATCGGGTATCATGGAAATATTTAATTATTTTGTGCTGAGTGACGTTTATTGGTCCTCTGTGTTAGGTTGTGTGTGCTAGCTCTCTCTCTCTTTCTCTCTCTCTCTCTGTTTTTCAGTTTTTCTGTCTCTCTGTTCCTCTGTCTGCCTGTCTGTCTCTCGGTCTCTCTGTTTCTCTGTCTGTCTGTCTCTGTTTCTCTGTCTATCTCTCGTTTTATCTCTGTATCCTTGTCTGTCTTTCTCTCTCTCTATTTGTCTGTCTGTCTGTATGTATGGCTGTGTTAAATTAGACACATGTGCAACTCTTGGGTATCTTTATTGAGGAAACGTTTCGCCACACATTGGCTTCAGCAGTCCATACAAAGGATAAACTTGAAGAACAGGAGGAGAATGAGGTAATCAGTCCCTCAACCTTGAGTCAATGTGGTCAGTCCATCAATCTTGGGCACGACCTACTTCCACGTTCGACAAATGTGACATCACCTACGACTGCTGCACCTCTCCTGTCTACGGTATATAAGCTGCTTCTCCGCTCCTATACTGTATTCCATTCACGATTGATGGACTGACCACATCGACTCAAGGTTGAGGGACTGATTACCTCATTCTCCTCCTGTTCTTCAAGATTATCCTTTGTATGGACTGATGAAGCCACTGTGTGGCGAAACGTTTCCTCAATAAAGATACCCAAGAGTTGCACATGTGTCTAATTTAACAACGTGTCGGTTCTTTGAACCATTCATCTACACTGTATGGCTGTCTCTATGTTTCTCTTTATGTTCGTCTATCTATCTCTCGCTCTCTCTGTTTCTGTCTCTCTTACACACATAAGCACACACACACAGCATATGGGCGCCTAGCAAACCTCAGAACAGCATTCCGACATCTTAATAAGGAATCATTCAGGACCCTGTACACCGTGTATGTTAGGCCCATATTGGAGTATGCGGCACCAGTTTGGAACCCACACCTAGCCAAGCACGTGAAGAAACTAGAGAAAGTGCAAAGGTTTGCAACAAGACTAGTCCCAAAGCTAAGAGGTATGTCCTACTAGGAGAGGTTAAGGGAAATCAACCTGACGACACTGGAGGACAGGAGAGATAGGGGGGACATGATAACGACATACAAAATACTGAGAGGAATTGACAAGGTGGACAAAGACAGGATGTTCCAGAGATTGGACACAGTAACAAGGGGACACAGTTGGAAGTTGAAGACACAGATGAATCAAAGGGATGTTAGGAAGTATTTCTTCAGCCACAGAGTAGTCAGTAAGTGGAATAGTTTGGGAAGCGATGTAGTGGAGGCAGGATCCATACATAGCTTTAAGCAGAGGTATGATAAAGCTCACGGCTCAGGCAGAGTGACCTAGTAGCGATCAGTGAAGAGGCGGGGCCAGGAGCTCGGACTCGACCCCCGCAACCTCAACTAGGTGAGTACAACTAGGTGAGTACACGCGCACACTCTCACTCTCACTCACTCTCTCTCACACACTCTCACTCTCTCACTCTCACTCTGTCTCATTCTCTCACTCTCTCATTCACTCTCACTCATTCTCACTCATTCTCACTCTCGCTTACACTCTCTCACAGTCACACACATTTCCTCTCACTCTCTCACACTCTCACTCTCACACACTCTCAATCTCACTCTCTGACACTCTCACACACTCTCACTCTCTCACTCTCACACACTCTCTCTCACTCACTCTCACTCTCTCTCTCTCTCTCACTCTCAATAGCGGCTAATATCTTGAAAATTATAAGTGGACAAATTAGTTTCCTGCTCAAAAAAGACACCCTCGAAATTTTTTGAGCTCTTCCTGCCTGAGTTGAGCTCTGGTAGAGCTCAACACGACTCACAACAATGACTCAAACTGAATACTGCAGAATGTAACGAGGTGGTCAGTCCCCAAGTCTTGATAGGAGGTGGTCAGTCCCTCAGGACTGGACCTGGGTTAATGTGATTGGCTTATCTTGGTGTACCATTGGACCTGGGTTAATGTGATTGGCTTATCTTGGTGTACCATTGGACCTGGGTTAATGTGATTGGCTTATCTTGGTGTACCATTGGACCTGGGTTAATGTGATTGGCTTATCTTGGTGTACCATTGGACTTGGGTTAATGGGATTGGGTTATTCTGGTGTGCCACTGGACCTGGTTTATCTTGGTGGGGTAACACTGGACCTGGGTTATGCTGGTATAACACTGGACCTGGGTTAACGAACCTGGGTTATGCAGTGTAACACTGGACCTGGGTTATGCTGGTGTAACACTGGGTAATGCTGGTGTAACACTGGGTTATGCTGGTGTAACACTGGGTTATGCTGGTGTAACACTGGGTTATGCCGGTGTAACACTGGGTTATGCTGGTGTAACACTGGGTTATGCCGGTGTAACACTGGGTTATGCTGGTGTAACACTGGGTTATGCTGGTGTAACACTGGGTTATGCCGGTGTAACACTGGGTTATGCCGGTGTAACACTGGGTTATGCTGGTGTAACACTGGGTTATGCTGGTGTAACACTGGGTTATGCCGGTGTAACACTGGGTTATGCCGGTGTAACACTGGGTTATGCTGGTGTAACACTGGGTTATGCTGGTGTAACACTGGGTTATGCTGGTGTAACACTGGGTTATGCTAGTGTAACACTGGGTTATGCTGGTGTAACACTGGGTTATGCTGGTGTAACACTGGGTTATGCTGGTGTAACACTGGGTTATGCTGGTGTAACACTGGGTTATGCCGGTGTAACACTGGGTTATGCTGGTGTAACACTGGGTTATGCTGGTGTAACACTGGGTTATGCCGGTGTAACACTGGGTTATGCCGGTGTAACACTGGGTTATGCTGGTGTAACACTGGGTTATGCTGGTGTAACACTGGGTTATGCTGGTGTAACACTGGGTTATGCTGGTGTAACACTGGGTTATGCTAGTGTAACACTGGGTTATGCTGGTGTAACACTGGGTTATGCTGGTGTAACACTGGGTTATGCTAGTGTAACACTGGGTTATGCTGGTGTAACACTGGGTTATGCTGGTGTAACACTGGGTTATGCTAGTGTAACACTGGGTTATGCTAGTGTAACACTGGGTTATGCTGGTGTAACACTGGGTTATGCTGGTGTAACACTGGGTTATGCTGGTGTAACACTGGGTTATGCTAGTGTAACACTGGGTTATGCTAGTGTAACACTGGGTTATGCTGGTGTAACACTGGGTTATGCTGGTGTAACACTGGGTTATGCTGGTGTAACACTGGGTTATGCTAGTGTAACACTGGGTTATGCCGGTGTAACACTGGGTTATGCTGGTGTAACACTGGGTTATGCTGGTGTAACACTGGGTTATGCTGGTGTAACACTGGGTTATGCTGGTGTAACACTGGGTTGTACCTCAGTCTATCTTGGTCAAGTCGGGAGAGGAACTTCGGCCAAATTTGTGCCTCACTCCATCACATGGAGAGTCACCTGTTAGGAGGGAGGGAGGAGGGAAGGAGAGAGAGAGAGAGAGAGAGAGAGAGAGAGAGAGAGAGAGAGAGAGAGAGAGAGAGAGAGAGAGAGAGAGAGAGAGAGAGAGAGAGAGAGAGAGAGATAGGGGGTACGGACACACAACTTTACACATTACAGCAGTGACCCCTTTATCTCTTTTGATTTACCTTCATATTTTTTGACTTCTCTTCCTTTCCCCTCTTCTCCCCCTTCTCCTTCCCTTCCCCTCTCCCTTCTCCTTCCCTTCCCCTCTTCCCCCATTCTCCTGCCCCCTCTACCTCCTCCCCCCCCTCACCGTTCTCAGGTCTGGAGGTGACACACCCTCTCATAAAATATCTAATTCCATTTCCCCCCGTGTCTCCCTCATCCAACAGGTCCCTGGCCGCGGGGGAAACGCTCTCAGGTCTCCAAACCTGACGTCACGTTCTCAAAAATAAAAAAAATATGTAGAAAAAAGTATATAACTCAAATAGCCTCAGGTAAAAAAAAAATCCATATATATATATATATATATATATATATATATATATATATATATATATATATATATATATATATATATATATATATATATATATATATATGCACTAAGATCACAGTAAACAGGTGATTTCAGAATATGCAAAACAACCACTCTGAAAGAATAGAGAAATTCCAAGCGCTTTCGTGACTACTCACATTATCAAGGAACTATGAAAGTAAAGCATCCAAGGAAGCTATATAAGGGGTCTGGCCAGCACCTCACTATCAGATCCCACAACGGTTAAACACCTGACGCGCGCCGACCCAACTTGGATAGGTCCTTGGCACAACTCACCCCACAAACTATTCTACCCAAGAAATAAGAAATTTTAAAGATTATTTGTCCAGTGTATTATTAAATTCTTCCCAAATTCTATTAATTATAAATGGATCTAATTTATATAAACCAAAGGAAATATTCATATTATTGTCAAAACTGCTTTTTATGAAACAAGATTCAATTATATTCCTGTCGACCATGGACTTGCTTGATACTACTTTCTCAACTTTTTGAAAATCAATTGGATGGTTAAAATCTCTTACATGAATAAATAGAGCATTGGAATCTTGTCCAGTTCTAATGCTATATTTATGTTGTTTTAATCTTAGTTCGAGATTTTTACCAGTTTGACCGTAATAAACTTTATCGTAAATTTTACAAGGAATCTTATAGACACATCCATCAGCATTTTGGGGGGAATTCTTTATCAAAAGTTTTTTTACTGTATCAAGATTTTTGAATACAACTTTAATATTAAAAGTCTTAAGAAGAGAAGGCATATCAACCAAGTTTTCATGGTAAGGGAGAACCAACATATTTTTAGTTGAATAAGGTTGGTTGTCCCTTTTTGGGTTGTAAAAAGTATTTCTAGCAATTTTAAAAGATTTATCAATTACATTTCTTGGGTATTTTAAATCATTACCTATTTCATAAATTTTGGATATTTCCTCATCTATGAACTCAGGACTACAAATTCGTAAAGCTCTCAAAAACATTGATGAGAAAACAGACAGTTTGACTATCTTGATGCGAGGAATAATAGTGGACATAGGAACAGTTATTAGTAGGTTTTCTGTAAATTTTAAATTTGAATTCATTATTACCCTTAATAATTAAAACATCTAGAAAAGGCAATGAGTTATTTTCTTCAAACTCAACAGTAAAGTTTATTGAATGGGCTAAGTTATTTAATTTTCCATAAGACACAAAATATCATCAACATATCTGAACCCTAGAAACCGTTAACAGCAATTTCAATAAAACAATAAAACTTCTACTGAAAGGCAAAGATGAATTAGTCAAACAATTTACTTCCACTAATCCATCTTTACCTTACATGTATGGACTAATAAAAACACACAAACCAGGGAATCCAGTCAGACCAATTATTAGCTCCATGGGGTCAGTTTCATATAAATTATCCAAATGGCTTGTTGATATTTTGAGCCCTATTGTTGGCAAAATTTCTAACTTTAATGTTAAAAACAACATAGACTTGGTTGATAAATTAAGCTCCTTGACTGACTTAAATGATTTTAACATGGTTAGTTTTGATGTTACTTCCTTGTTTACGAAAGTTCCTGTTGATGATTTATTAAGTTTCTTATCTGAAGAACTCGTTAACTATGATTTACCATTGCCAGTTCCTACTATCATTAAACTTATTAAACTTTGCATTGTTGATGCAAAATTTGTATTTAATGATAAATTTTACACTCAGAAGTTTGGTATGGCAATGGGAAATCCTCTTTCACCTGTTCTTAGTAACCTATACATGGAATTTTTTGAAACAAGGTTACTTAACACAATCCTCCCTAATAGAGCTAAATGGTTCAGATATGTTGATGATATTTTGTGTCTTATGCCCAAAAATGTAGATATACACCATTTCCTTGGAAAATTAAATAGCTTAGCCCATTCAATAAACTTTACTGTTGAGTTTGAAGAAAATAACTCATTGCCTTTTCTAGATGTTTTAATTATTAAGGGTAATAATGAATTCAAATTTAAAATTTACAGAAAACCTACTAATAACTGTTCCTATGTCCACTATTATTCCTCGCATCAAGATAGAGTCAAACTGTCTGTTTTCTCATCAATGTTTCTGAGAGCTTTACGAATTTGTAGTCCTGAGTTAATAGATGAGGAAATATCCAAAATTTATGAAATAGGTAATGATTTAAAATACCCAAGAAATGTAATAGATAAATCTTTTAAAGTTGCTAGAAATACTTTTTACAATCCAAAAAGGGACAACTAGCCTTATTCAACTAAAAATATGTTGGTTCTCCCTTACCATGAAAACTTGGTTGATATGCCTTCTCTTCTTAAGACTTTTAATATTAAAGTTGTATTCAAAAATCTTGATACAGTAAAAAAACTTTTGATAAAGAATTCCCCCCAAAATGCTGATGGATGTGTCTATAAGATTCCTTGTAAAATTTGCAATAAAGTTTATTACGGTCAAACTGGTAAAAATCTCGAACTAAGATTAAAACAACATAAATATAGCATTAGAACTGGACAAGATTCCAATGCTCTATTTATTCATGTAAGAGATTTTAACCATCCAATTGATTTTCAAAAAGTTGAGAAAGTAGTATCAAGCAAGTCCATGGTCGACAGGAATATAATTGAATCTTGTTTCATAAAAAGCAGTTTTGACAATAATATGAATATTTCCTTTGGTTTATATAAATTAGATCCATTTATAATTAATAGAATTTGGGAAGAATTTAATAATACACTGGACAAATTATCTTTAAAATTTCTTATTTCTTGGGTAGAATAGTTTGTGGGGTGAGTTGCGCCAAGGACCTATCCAAGTTGGGTCGGCGCGCGTCAGGTGTTTAAACCGTTGTGGGATCTAATAGTGAGGTGCCGGCCAGACCCCTTACATAGCTTCCTTGGATGCTTTACTTTCATAGTTCCTTGATAATGTGAATAGTCACGAAAGCGCTTGGAATTTCTCTATTCTTTCAGAGTGGTTGTTTTGCGTATATATATATATATATATATATATATACGTAAAATGAAAGGGGGTAAAGCAGCTGGAACTGATGGGATCATGATAGAAATGTTAAAAGCAGGGGGGGATATAGTGTTGGAGTGGTTGGTACTTTTGTTTAATAAATGTATGAAAGAGGGGAAGGTACCTAGGGATTGGCAGAGAGCATGTATAGTCCCTTTATATAAAGGGAAAGGGGACAAAAGAGACTGTAAAAATTATAGAGGAATAAGCTTACTGAGTATACCAGGAAAAGTGTACGGTAGGGTTATAATTGAAAGAATTAGAGGTAAGACAGAATGTAGGATTGCGGATGAGCAAGGAGGTTTTAGAGTGGGTAGGGGATGTGTAGATCAGGTGTTTACATTGAAGCATATATGTGAACAGTATTTAGATAAAGATAGGGAAGTTTTTATTGCATTTATGGATTTAGAAAAGGCATATGATAGAGTGGATAGAGGAGCAATGTGGCAGATGTTGCAAGTATATGGAATAGGTGGTAAGTTATTAAATGCTGTAAAGAGTTTTTATGAGGATAGTGAGGCTCAGGTTAGGGTGTGTAGAAGAGAGGGAGACTACTTCCCGGTAAAAGTAGGTCTTAGACAGGGATGTGTAATGTCACCATGGTTGTTTAATATATTTATAGATGGGGTTGTAAAGGAAGTAAATGCTAGGGTGTTTGGGAGAGGGGTGGGATTAAATTATGGGGAATCAAATTCAAAATGGGAATTGACACAGTTACTTTTTGCTGATGATACTGTGCTTATGGGAGATTCTAAAGAAAAATTGCAAAGGTTAGTGGATGAGTTTGGGAATGTGTGTAAAGGTAGAAAGTTGAAAGTGAACATAGAAAAGAGTAAGGTGATGAGGGTGTCAAATGATTTAGATAAAGAAAAATTGGATATCAAATTGGGGAGGAGGAGTATGGAAGAAGTGAATGTTTTCAGATACTTGGGAGTTGGCGTGTCGGCGGATGGATTTATGAAGGATGAGGTTAATCATAGAATTGATGAGGGAAAAAAGGTGAGTGGTGCGTTGAGGTATATGTGGAGTCAAAAAACGTTATCTATGGAGGCAAAGAAGGGAATGTATGAAAGTATAGTAGTACCAACACTCTTATATGGGTGTGAAGCTTGGGTGGTAAATGCAGCAGCGAGGAGACGGTTGGAGGCAGCGGAGATGTCCTGTTTAAGGGCAATGTGTGGTGTAAATATTATGCAGAAAATTCGGAATGTGGAAATTAGGAGAAGGTGTGGAGTTAATAAAAGTATTAGTCAGAGGGCAGAAGAGGGGTTGTTGAGGTGGTTTGGTCATTTAGAGAGAATGGATCACAGTAGAATGACATGGAAAGCATATAAATCTATAGGGGAAGGCAGGCGGGGTAGGGGTCGTCCTCGAAAGGGTTGGAGAGAGGGGGTAAAGGAGGTTTTGTGGGTAAGGGGCTTGGACTTCCAGCAAGCGTGCGTGAGCGTGTTAGATAGGAGTGAATGGAGACGAATGGTACTTGGGACCTGACGATCTGTTGGAGTGTGAGCAGGGTAATATTTAGTGAAGGGATTCAGGGAAACCGGTTATTTTCATATAGTCGGACTTGAGTCCTGGAAATGGGAAGTACAATGCCTGCACTTTAAAGGAGGGGTTTGGGATATTGGCAGTTTGGAGGGATATGTTGTGTATCTTTATACGTTTATGCTTCTAGACTGTTGTATTCTGAGCACCTCTGCAAAAACAGTGATAATGTGCGAGTGTGGTGAAAGTGTTGAATGATGATGAAAGTATTTTCTTTTTGGGGATTTTCTTTCTTTTTTGGGTCACCCTGCCTCGGTGGGAGACGGCCGACTTGTTGAAAAAAAAAAAAAAAAAAATATATATATATATATATATATATATATATATATATATATTATTGTGCCTACGAACGAGTGGTATTGATCAATAACAACACTGCGACTAGCCAAGGACTCGAACCCATGCTGCTTTGGTCTGTCTCATGGTAGGCGAAAACGCATGACGCCCTAATCCACTGAACCATACGATCCTTAACAAGTAGGGCATCCAGCGGAACTGAATGTTGTACTCGCTACCCAAGGACACACGATGGTGTGGATGACTCTAGGCTAATTTCATTCTAGTCCCTGTTTGGTGTACTAGTTCGTGGTCACAATAATATAAATACTGCTCGTTGAACTAGTACACCAAACAGCGACTAGAATGAAATTATCCTAGAGTCATCCACACCATCGTGTGTCCTTGGGTAGAGTACAACATTCAGTTCCGCTGGATGCCCTATTTTTAAGGATCGTATGGTCCAGTGGATTAGGGCGTCATACGTTTTCGCACACCATGAGGCAGGCCAAAGCAGCATGGGTTCGAGTCCTTGGCTAGTGCAGTGTTGTTATTGATATATATATATGTATATATAATGTATATATATATATATATATGTGTGTGTGTGTGTGTGTGTGTGTGTGTGTGTGTGTGTGTGTGTGTGTGTGTGTGTGTGTGTGTGTGTGTGTGTGTCGTGCCGAATAGGTAAAATTTGTCAATTAGCAAGAATTCATTTAAAATTAAATCCTTTTTAAAATTTTCTCTTTTACGTTTAAAGATATATTTTTTCATTCATGTTACTGTAAAAATTAATAACTTTTTACCGAAAGAACCTTAGGAAACTTACCTAACCTTATCATAACAAGCACAATTTAATTTTGCCACATCCAACTAAATATACTTTAGATAAGTTTACAATAATTTAATAAAAAACAAACACAATGAAATATATTTTTTCGTTAGGTTCAGAGTGATTTATGCAAATTTACTGCGTACACAATTTTTCGCTTGACTTATTCGGCAAGAAGAGCGGTGCTATTTAAGCTAAAATCGCAAGTTTTGCCTACTCGGCGCAATATATATATATATATATATATATATATATATATATATATATATATATATATATATATATATATATATATATATATCCACTCGGTAGTGTGTTTATATCCTGTATAAAGCACATTAATAATAATAATAATAATAATAATAATAATAATAATAATTCTTGACTGTGTAAAGTTTCTCTCGGTCACTGATTTATAAGTTGAAAGTTCCTGAGTCTGTGGAAAATCAATATTGTGGTTAAAATCTGTGAGAGGAATAAAGAGAGCAAGAGACTCTTGCCCAGACCTGGTGTTGTATGACCCGAGAAAATACACGAGTACTGGAAATAATGATGAGAGGACACGAGTCCATACACTGAGTTCTAATGTAACTGATACGTGTCGATCCTGGGCCAAGGTCACTGTGTACAGTGAAAGAGCATGGTATATATAGTTGATAAAGAAGGTCACTGGTGAAGGTCAGGTGAAGGAGTTAGGTCATTTAATGGTCGTGTTACGTAGCTGTAAACAATGACTGTAGAGTATTATCACGTGTGTGTGTGTGTGTGTGTGTGTGTGTGTGTGTGTGTGTGTGTGTGTGTGTGTGAGGGAAGTTAGCATAGTGTACTTGGCAACTCTCTGTTGTGTGTTGTTGTTAGTGGTGGCAATTAAGGTTTCTTGAAATGCATTGGTATCTACTAGTTGGATTCTCTGTAGGCCATCTCTGCTGTGCTCCACTTCACGAGTTGTTTCTCTTTAGATCTGTGCAAGATTCGAGCATTTTTAATGTCTCGTCTCTGCTGCAGGCATTTGTCTGTTCTCTTCTCTGACCCGCGTAGAAAAAAAAAATCTTCACGGTTTCTCCTACATAGATGATATTACAGCCTCCGCATGGTATGATATACACTTCTGGTTCACTGTTGCGTGTGTCATACTGATCTTTCTGCCTGGTGACGTTTCTGATGCAAGACGTGGCCAGGATACCAACGCCAATATTGCTTTAGAAAGGGTCTGTCTGACACTGTTGACCACTTTTACTCCAGACGGAATTAGGAATCTGGCCTTCACGGTGAAGATGCTGTTGATAGAGTTGAACTGGGCTGGAGATGCAGTGGTTTCCGCTATTTCCAAGTTAAGAAAAATAAGGTTTTAGTAAGGGGCCGTGAATCAACCCTAGCAACTATATATAGGTGAATACACAAACACACACTCACAACAACAAACACATTCACACTCACACACATTCACACTCACACACATTCACACACACACACACACATTCACACATACACACATTCACACACACACACACACACGCATACATTCACACACACACACACACACACACACAACACACACACAACACACACACACACACACACACACACACACACAACACACACACACACACACACACACACACACACACACACACACACATATACAGCAGGCCTAGTGTCAAATCGACATGTGCCTAGGACAAAATGGTAACTAACACGCACACACACACACACACACACACACACACACACACAACACACACACACACTAAACACTTTATTATTTAGTAATGCAAAGATAAAACATTAAAAAAACGAAGGTGTATCCTACTTGAAAGAAAAATGAAAAATGAAATGGAAAAAATGACATTTGAATTCAACGCTAATATGTACAAGTAAACTGGGGTGTGTGGCTGATGTTGACACCGTCTTGTAGAAATTGTAGCCGTTGATGATGTGGGGGGGGGGGTCACAGGTGTTGAGTGACAACCCAACGACTAGTTCTTCACAGTCTATAGCCTTGAATAGTCAGTCCAGATGACAGGAACGCAGGTTCTTTACCACTATAAAGATGAGGGGTAGTATCCTGTACAATTAATCAGGTAGGTAGAGTATAAGGTGACGTCCCAAGACCGTTTTCAGTCCGTCTCCTTCAACACTTCTCGTTGGTTGGCAGGTGACCCGATCTGTCATTCCAAGCTGGAAAGAGAGACAGGTTACCCACTGCTTAAGAAATCACTCTCCATGATAAGTGTAAGATACTTAAAAAAAGGTGGTGATTATCGAAAAGTCTCATGTGGAGCTTAAAACTGAAAGGACAAAGTTTATTATTGGTCAAAAGTGAAGCTTTCAACCAATATCCACTAGAATAGGAACAGAGGCATGTACTTACAGTTGTGCTGGGAGCTGTGAGTCTAGTGATTACTGTTTGACCGGAGCCCCACACGTCACCTTTCGGGGTGGGGAAAATGGGGAAGAGGGAATAGCGGGAGCTAGAGTGACCCTACCTTAACAAGCAGCCGGCATTCAAACTATCGTTACCATGTACTCGCTCGCTACTCCTATCTCTTGAACTTTTCCCTCATACTCACTTAAGAAAAAGGATCTTGGCGTGAACATTATACTGAGCACATCAACCAAATAACTGTTGCAGCATATGGGCGACTGGCAAACCTAAAAATACAGTTTCGAGTCATTCACGACTCTGTACACCGTGTATGTCTGACCCATACTGGAGTATGGAGCACCAGATTGGAACCCACACTTGGTTAAACATGTCAAGAGAGTGGAGAAAGTGCAAAAGTTTTGCAACAGGACTAGTCCTGGGGCTAAGGGGTATATCTTATAAGGAGAGGGTAAGGAAACTTAACCTGGTGACAATAGTGGGCAAGAGGGTAGGGGGGATATGATAAGGACGTATTAAATACTGAGAGGAATTGACAAGGTGGATAGGGACAATGTTTCAGAGACGGAAGACAATAACAAGGGGACACAACGACATAACTGAAAGTTGAAAACTCAGATGAGTCATAGAGATGTTAGGAAGTATTTCTCTAGCCTTGGAGTTGTCAGGAAGTGGAACAATCTGGAGAGTGATGTGGAGGCAGGATCCATACATAGCCTTAAGAAGAGGTACGATAGAGCTCTTGGAGCAGGGAGAGTGGACCTAATAGCGGCCAGAGAAGAAACGGGGTCAAAAGCTGCGACTTTATCCCTGCAACCACACACACACACACACACACACACACACACACACACACACACATTCACACACACACACACATTCACACACGGACATTCACACACATTCACACATGCACACACATTCACACACACACACACATATATATATATATACATATATATATACATATATATATATACATATATATATACATATATATATATACATATATATACATACATATACATACATATGGAGTATATGGAGAAAAAGAGAGAGGTTAAGAGAGTGATGAAGCAATGTAAAAAGAGAGCAAATGAGAGAGTGGGTGAGATGTTATCAACAAATTTTGTTGAAAATAAGAAAAAGTTTTGAAGTGAGATTAACAAGTTAAGGAAGCCTAGAGAACAAATGGATTTGTCAGTTAAAAATAGGAGAGGAGAGTTATTAAATGGAGAGTTAGAGGTATTGGGAAGATGGAGGGAATATTTTGAGGAACTGTTAAATGTTGATGAAGATAGGGAAGCTGTGATTTCGTGTATAGGGCAAGGAGGAACAACATCTTGTAGGAGTGAGGAAGAGCCAGTTGTGAGTGTGGGGGAAGTTCGTGAGACAGTATGTAAAATGAAAGGGGGTAAGGCAGCCGGGATTGATGGGATAAAGATAGAAATGTTAAAAGCAGGTGGGGATATAGTTTTGGAGTGGTTGGTGCAATTATTTAATAAATGTATGGAAGAGGGTAAGGTACCTAGGGATTGGCAGAGAGCATGCATAGTCCTTTGTATAAAGGCAAAGGGGACAAAAGAGAGTGCAAAAATTATAGGTGGATAAGTCTGTTGAGTATACCTGGCAAAGTGTACGGTAGAGTTATTATTGAAAGAATTAAGAGTAAGACGGAGAATAGGATAGCAGATGAACAAGGAGGCTTTAGGAAAGGTAGGGGGTGTGTGGACCAGGTGTTTACAGTGAAACATATAAGTGAACAGTATTTAGATAAGGCTAAAGAGGTCTTTGTGGCATTTATGGATTTGGAAAAGGTGTATGACAGGGTGGATAGGGGGGCAATGTGGCAGATGTTGCAGGTGTATGGTGTAGGAGGTAGGTTACTGAAAGCAGTGAAGAGTTTTTACGAGGATAGTGAGGCTCAGGTTAGAGTATGTAGGAAAGAGGGAAATTATTTCCCAGTAAAAGTAGGCCTTAGACAAGGATGTGTGATGTCACCGTGGTTGTTTAATATATATATAGATATGGTTATAAGAGAAGTAAATGCGAGGGTCTTGGCAAGAGGCGTGGAGTTAAAAGATAAAGAATCACACATAAAGTGGGAGTTGTCACAGTTGCTCTTTGCTGATGACACTGTGCTCTTCGGAGATTCTGAAGAGAAGTTGCAGAGATTGGTGGATGAATTTGGTAGTGTATGTAAAAGAAGAAAATTAAAAGTGAATACAGGAAAGAGTAAGGTTATGAGGATAACAAAAAGATTAGGTGATGAAAGATTGGATATCAGATTGGAGGGAGAGAGTATGGAGGAGGTGAATGTATTCATATATTTGGGAGTGGACGTGTCAGCGGATGGGTCTGTGAAAGATGAGGTGAATCATAGAATTGATGAGGGGAAAAGGGTGAGTGGTGCACTTAGGAGTCTGTGGAGACAAAGAAGTTTGTCCTTGGAGGCAAAGAGGGGAATGTATGAGAGTATAGTTTTACCAACGCTCTTATATGGGTGTGAAGCATGGGTGATGAATGTTGCAGCGAGGAGAAGGCTGGAAGCAGTGGAGAAGTCATGTCTGAGGGCAATGTGTGGTGTGAATATAATGCAGAGAATTCGTAGTTTGGAAGTTAGGAGGAGGTGCGGGATTGCCAAAACTGTTGTCCAGAGGGCTGAGGAAGGGTTGTTGAGGTGGTTCGGACATGTAGAGACAATGGAGCGAAACAGAATGACTTCAAGAGTGTATCAGTCTGTAGTGGAAGGAAGGCGGGGTAGGGGTCGGCCTAGGAAAGGTTGGAGGGCAGGGGTAAAGGAGGTTTTGTGTGCGAGGGGCTTGGACTTCCAGCGAGCATGCGTGAGCGTGTTTGATAGGAGTGAATGGAGACAAATGGTTTTTAATACTTGACGTGCTGTTGGAGTGTGAGCAAAGTAACATTTATTAAGGGATTCAGGGAAACCGGCAGGCCGGACTTGAGTCCTGGAGATGGGAAGTACAGTGCCTGCACTCTGAAGGAGGGGTGTTAATGTTGCAGTTTAAAAACTGTAGTGTAAAGCACCCTTCTGGCAAGACAGTGATGGAGTGAATGATGGTGAAAGTTTTTCTTTTTCGTTCCACCCTGCCTTGGTGGCCACCCTGCCTTGGTGGGAATCGGCCAATGTGCTAATATATATATATATATGTCGTGCCGAATATGTAAAATTGGTCAATTAGCAAGAACTCATTTAAAATTAAGTCCTTTCCAAACTTTTCTCTTATACGTTTAAAGATATATTTTTTTTCATTAATGTTGATGTAAAAATTAATAATTTTGCATCAAAAGGAACTTAGAAAACTTACCTAACCTTATTATAACAAGAACAATTTATTTTAGCCTAACCCAGCTAAATATATTTTAGATTTGTTTACAATAATTTAATACTAAACAAACACAGTGAAATATATTTTTTTCGTTAGGTTCAGAATGATTTTGGCGAAATTATTGCATACACAAATTTTCACTTGTCCTATATGGCAAGATGAACGTTGCTATTTAAGCCAAGATCGCAAGTTCTGCCTATTCGGCACGACATATATATATATATATATATATATATATATATATATATATATATATATATATATATATATATATATATATATATATATATATATATAGATAGATAGATAGACAGATAAATTAACATATCGGCCGTCTCCCACCAAGGCAGGATGCCACAAAAACAAAGAAAAATACTTTAATCATCATTAAACACTTTCACCATCACTCAAACATAATCACTGTCTTTGTAGATGCGCCCAGATACGACAGTTCAGGTGTCCCTCCAAATTGCCAATGTCGTAAACCCCTCCTTTAAAATGCAGGCATTGTACTTCCCATTTCCAGGACTCATGTCCGGCTATATAAAAATAACCGATTTCCTTGAATCCCTTCACAAAATATTACCCTGCTCACACTCCAACAGCTCGTCAGGTCCCAAAAACCATTCGTCTCCATTTACTCCTATCGAACACACTCATACATGCTTGCTGGAAGTCCAAGCCCCTCGCCCACAAAACCTCCTTTACCCCATCCCTCAAATCTTTTCGAGGACGACCCCCACAGATTAAACCTACAGATTTATACGCTCTCCATTCCATTCTCTCTAAATGACCAAACCACCTCAACAACCCCTCTTAAGCCCTCTGACTAATATTTCAGTAGCTCCACACCTTCTAATTTCCACACTACAAATTCTCTGCATAATATTTACACCACACATTGCCCTTAGACAGGACATCTCCACTGCCTCCAGCCGCCTCCTCGCTGCAGCATTTACAACCCAAGCTTCACACCCATATATGAGTGTTGGTACCACTATACTTTCATACATTCCCTTCGCCTCCATAAATCTCCACAGATACCTCAATGCACAAATACCTTTTTTCCTTCATCAGTTCTATGGTTAACCTCATCCTTCATAAACCTATCCACTGACACATCAACTCCCAAATATCTGAAAACATTCACTTCTTCCATACTCCTTCTCTCCAATGTGACATCCAATTTTTCTTTATCTAAATCATTTGATACCATCATCACCTTACTCTTATCTATATTCACTTTCGACTTTCTACCTTTACACACACTCCCAAACTCGTCCACTAACCTTTGCAACTTTTCTTTAGAATTCCCCAAAAGCACAGTATCATCAGCAAAAAGTAACTGTGTCAACTCCCATTTTGTATTTGATTCCCCATAATTTAATCCCACCCCTCTCCCGAACACCCTAGCATTTACTTCTTTTACAACTCCATCTATAAATATATTAAACAACCATGGTGACATTACACATCCCTGTCTAAGACCTACTTTTACCGGGAAGTATTCTCCCTCTCTTCTACACACCCTAACCTGAGCCTCACTATCCTCATAAAAACTCTTTACAGCATTTAGTAACTTACCACCTATTCCATACACTTGCAACATCTGCCACATTGCTCTGCTATCCATTCTATCATATGCTTGTTCTAAATCCATAAATGCAATAAAAACTTCCTTACTTTTATCTAAATACTGTTGACATCCCCTACCCACTCTAAAACCTCCTTGCTCATCCGCAATCCTACTCTCTATCTTACCTCTAATTCTTTCAGTAATAACTCTACCATACACTTTTCCTGGTATACTCAGTAAACTTATTCCCCTAAAATTTTTACGCTCTTTTATTCCCCTTCCCTTCATACAAAGGGACTATACATGCTCTCTGCCAATCCCTAGGTGCCTTCCGCTCTTCCATACATTTATTAAACAAAAATACCAACCACTCCAACACTATGTCCCCCCTTGCCCCGGTTTTTAACATTTATGTCATGATCCCATCAGCTCCAGCTGGTTTACCCCCTTTCATTCTACGTAATGCCTCAAGCACCTCCCCCACACTCACACCCTATTCTTCACTCCTAAAAGATGGTATACCTCCCTGGCCAGTGCATGAAATTACCGCTTCCCTTTCTTCGTCGACATTTAAAAGTTCCTCAAAATATTCTCGCCATCTACCCAAAACCTCCATCTCCCCATCTACTAACTCACCTACTCTGTTTTTAACTGATAAATCCATTTGTTCCCTAGGCTTTCTTAACTTGTTTAACTCGCTCCAAATTTTTTTCTTATTTTCATTAAAATTTCTTGACAGCGCCTCTCCCACTCTATCATCCGCTCTCCTTTTGCACTCTCTCACCACTCTCTTCACCTTTCTTTTACTCTCCATATACTCTGCTCTTCTTATAACACTTCTGCTTTGTAAATACCTCTCATAAGCTAACTTTTTCTCTTTTATCACACCCTTTACTTCATCATTCCACCAATCACTCCTCTTTCCTCCTGCCCCCACCCTCCTATAACCACAAACTTCTGCCCCACATTCTAATACTGCATTTTTAAAACTATTCCAACCCTCTTCAACCCCCCCACTACTCATCTTTGCACTAGCCCACCTTTCTGCCAATAGTCGCTTATATCTCGCCCGAACTTCCTCCTCCCTTAGTTTATACACTTTCACCTCCCTCTTACTTGTTGTTGCCACCTTCCTCTTTTCCCATCTACCTCTTACTCTAACTGTAGCTACAACTAAATAATGATCCGATATATCAGTTGCCCCTCTATAAACATGTACATCCTGGAGCCTACCCATCAACCTTTTATCCACTAATACATAATCTAACAAACTACTTTCATTACGTGCTACATCATGCCTTGTATATTTATTTATCCTCTTTTTCATAAAATATGTATTACTTATTACCAAACCTCTTTCTACACATAGCTCAATTAAAGGCTCCCCATTTTCATTTACCCCTGGCACCCCAAATTTGCCTACTACTCCCTCTACCAGTTTATATATATATATATATATATATATATATATATATATATATATATATATATATATATATAGAAATCCAAATATTCTTCCTTGAAGTCTTTTTATGCACTTCTCCGAGGCAATGGGTCCCACAATTTACACCAGAGGTGGACCCCATCCTATATATATATATATATATATATATATATATATATATATATATATATATATATATATATATATATATATATATATATATATATATGCAAGGAATTCGCGAGAGCAGGCGAAATATACACAAACACTGATCTCTGGCTGAAGGTACGCAGTGCTTTACCAATCTACCCACACTGGACAATACCTTGGCGTGTAGCATGCGCTTCACGGTTGATTCAAGGCAGCCAGCTTTCAGGGAGAAGGCTTACAGCTTTTCATCTCATCCCCTGCATGCATCAGCCTTACTAGAGATTTGAACAATGCAAGGAATTCGCGAAAGCATGCGAAATATACACAAACAATATATATATATATATATATATATATATATATATATATATATATATATATATATATATATATATATATATATATATATATATTGCACTTCCTGGTGGCGACTCCCTTTTTTTGTGAAGTACTTTTGTTAAGACGGAACACACTTCTTTTGTGTTAGGTAGCCTGAGGAGTGACTCCTGGGGCCCAGGAAGACTCACAAGACACACACACTTCCCAATTTTACCTCCTTCTTTGTTCTCATTATTTTTTTTTATTCTTCATTCTTCCTTTTTTTCTCATTTCCTCTTCATTTTGCTTCTTTATTATTCCTTCTGTGTTTTTTCTTATTCTCCTGTTCCTTCTTCCTTCCAATTTCTTGCTCCTTGTTTCTTCCCTGTTAGTCTTCCTTCTTTCTTCTTCCTTCACTTTTATTTCTTTCTTGCTTTCTTCTATGTATCTATGAAAGTCTGCCAGCTGAGGTAGAGTGCTGAGGTACTGAGAAGGGCTGAGGTACTGAGAAGTGCTGAGGTACTGAGAAGGGCTGAGGTACTGAGAAGGGCTGAGGTACTGAGAAGTGCTGAGGTACTGAGAAGGGCTGAGGTACTGAGAAGTGCTGAGGTACTGAGAAGTGCTGAGGTACTGAGAAGGGCTGAGGTACTGAGAAGTGCTGAGGTACTGAGAAGGGCTGAGGTACTGAGAAGGGCTGAGGTACTGAGAAGGGCTGAGGTACTGAGAAGTGCTGAGGTACTGAGAAGTGCTGAGGTACTGAGAAGTGCTGAGGTACTGACAAGTGCTGAAGTACTGACAAGTGCTGAGGTACTGACAAGTGCTGAGGTACTGACAAGTGCTGAGGTACTGACAAGTGCTGAGGTACTGACAAGTGCTGAGGTACAACTCCAGGCCAGTGCGTAAGCCACTGGGCCAGATGGTTACAACAAGATTCATCCAACTAGGTATATTTATACACCATAGGAAGGTTAGCACGGGCCACCACTGTGACCACAAATGCAACTTTTTCCAAAAGAATTTCCACCCAGCTGGCGGGAGATTCTTTTGTGGTCACAGTGGTGGCCCGTGCTGACCTTCCTATGGTGTATAAATATACCTGGCTGTGTGAATCTTATTGCAGTCATCTGGCCCAGTGGCTTACGCACTGGCCTGAAGTTTAACGACTCACCTGTCGCGAGTTCAATCCCCAACCGTACCTTGGTTTGTTTGCAATCGTGCCGTTAGGACTGAATTGTACAGTAGCCCACTAACCAGCCTGAAGACTGACAACCCAAACGAGTTCTTCATGAACGATACATCAGTCACCAGAGACCTCCTCATGACTTCATAATACAACACGAATTTCGAAGGTACCTGAGGAAAGTTGCTGAGGAAGGTTGCTGAGGAAGGTTGCTGAGGAAGGTTGCTGAGGAAGGTTGCTGAGGAAGGTAGCTGAGGAAGGGTACTGAGGAAAGTTACTGCATGCCCATGGACTCTGCCCCAGACCCAGACTCCTGGAACTCCACAGTCTTCGTCAACCACAAGCAACACTGTCGTGCCTTGAGTGTCTTGTGGAGAGGAAGTCTGCAACAGCCGCCACTGAAGATCACAAAGGTGGTAGCAAAGCAATTGCAAAAACAATGCAGGCCAATGGTCCTGCCGTCCAGCATTATTAAGATGTGTGAGAGAGTGTCTGAAGAAGCAAGATGGCCAGACACGTTGATTTACAGGTCAGAATGGAGTCAGAACAGGTCACTCCTAACTCTCACAGTTATTAAACCACTACTACATTGTCCTGGATGCAAAAGATTTTGACAAATTCGACCTTGGGGTAACAATAATAATAATAATAATAATAATAATAATAATAAATAATTATAATTATTATTATTATTATTCTGTCAGTACTTAATACAACTTTGATAGATTTAGCTGACATCTATGACTTATCTGGTTAAGCAGAATATTTTTGGCAACTTAGGCTAATTTTGTCCCCAGGATACGACCTCCACCAGTCAGCAAACACCCAGGTACCTACTTACTGCCAGGTGAACAGGGACGGCAGGTGTCTTGATAACAAGCCCCAATGTTTCCACCCATACCGGGAATCGGTATGGGTGGATAAGATAAGATAAGATTTCGTTCGGATTTTTAACCCCGGAGGGTTAGCCACCCAGGATAACCCAAGAAAGTCAGTGCGTCATCGAGGACTGTCTAACTTATTTCCATTGGGGTCCTTAATCTTGTCCCCCAGGATGCGACCCACACCAGTCGACTAAACCCAGGTACCTATATGCTGCTAGGTGAACAGGACAACAGGTGTAAGGAAACGTGTCGAATGTTTCCACCCGCCGGGAATCGAACCCGGGCCCTCCGTGTGTGAAGCGGGAGCTTTAGCCACCAGGCCACCGGGCCTGCCAGCCAGCACCAACAACCTGGTGGAACAGGGGAGCAACCGGAGGCCTGGTCTGGGATCTGGCGGTGGGGGCGGTGACCCCCCATCCCCGGAAGCCACTGCAGGTGAATTACAGGGGTGTTGGGGGATGCTGAAAAAGGATGCTGAGGAAGGGTGCTGAGGAAGGTAACTGAGGAAGGTAGCTGAGGAAGGGTGCTGAGGAAGGTAGCTGAGGAAGGGTGCTGAGGGTGCTGAGGAAGGGTGCTGAGGGTGCTGAGGAAGGTAGCTGAGGAAGGGTGCTGAGGAAGGTAGCTGAGGAAGGGTGCTGAGGTGGGGACATTTTTCAATTTGCCACGTGACCTCCGCTTATTGGAGCTGGAATTAAGAAAGATGGAGGGGGTGGAGGGGATGGAGGAGGTGGAGGAGGGGATGGAGGAGGAGGAAGGAGATAGCGAGGAAGGGAAGGAATTTAGAATTAAGAGATTATGTAGTCCTCCTCCTCCTCCTCTAATTCCTCCTTCTCTTCTTCCTCTTCACTATCTTCCTCTTTCTC
Source organism: Cherax quadricarinatus (assembly GCF_038502225.1). Taxonomy (NCBI): domain Eukaryota; kingdom Metazoa; phylum Arthropoda; class Malacostraca; order Decapoda; family Parastacidae; genus Cherax; species Cherax quadricarinatus. The sequence goes on along the minus strand of NC_091334.1, from coordinate 5,512,355 downwards.
TTCCTCCTCCTTCTTTAGGTTCTATCACAATAGATCTGTGTCTATTGTGATATTGGGAATTCAAATCTCATGTCACATACACATTCCCTGACCTGTTTAAACATAGTGTACATATAAGTACGATAAGGTACTTAAATTACTGGGAACGGCTGAAGGTCCTTGATATGTATTCCTTGAAACGCAGGCGAGAAAGATACATGAAAATATACACTTGGAAGGTCCTTGAGGGATTGGTACCAAACCTTCACACGAAAATCACTCCCTATGAAAGCAAAAGACTCGGCAGGAGATGCAATATTTTCCCGTTGAAAAGCAGAGGCGCCACGAGTACACTGAGAGAGAACACAACAAGTGTCAGGGGTCCAAGACTGTTCAACTTCCTCCCAGCATACATAAGGGGGATTACCAAGAGACCGCTGACTGTCTTTAAGAAGGCACTGGACAGGCACCTCAAGTCACTACCAGACCAACCGAGCTGCCAGCAGTAACAGCCTGGTTGATCAGACCCTGATCCACCATGAGGCCTGGTCTCAGACCAAACCGCGGGGGCGTTGATCCCCAAAATCCTCTCCAGGTAAACTCCATGTAAACACAGTGTACTCACTGTACACAGTGTGGACGGTGTCGGGAACTTTTGTATCACTCGGTGTATATATATATATATATATATATATATATATATATATATATATATATATATATATATATATATATATATATATATATATATATATATATATATACATATATATATATATGATGTAGACGACTAGCGTAGCAGCAGACTGCTTATGTATGCACTTACGTTGCAAAGTGTTGGGGTTGCTCACTTTGCAAACTCGTTTTCTATTATCAAGAAACAATTTCAGGAATGTGTTGTGTTGCTTGCAACGGTGAGTTGAAACCGATAATTTGCTGAGCTGCCATGCCTGCACAACTCTTTTTTCTAGTTTTCTGTTATGGAAACGTCCACACCGCTTTCGTTTGACTGCTGAAGTTTTTTACAGGGAGTAGGAGAGAGTTTCTCCTTGTGTGTGTGTGTGTTGTCACCTTTGATTATTGCAAAGGTAGGATATGGATGTAGCTTTATGGTTATTTACACCTGGGTGTGTAAATAAGCTTTAGTACACACACACACACACACACACACACACACACACACACACACACACACCCTCTCTCCATCTCACTTCTCTAGCAGTGGTGTTAGGTTAGGTTTGTCAGGAAACAGGACAAGTGCTTCCTGACGCGGGTCTTAGTCATATGATCACCCGCAGCTGGTGCTTTTGGTAATCTAACCGTGGCCTTCCGCCGGCTTATCCTTCCACCCTTTAAAAAAAATTTGGTTACGATTTTAACCATTAGATGTACATAGTGTTGCTACATGATTTACAAAGACCACACCACCAGGCACCTTCCTCATAGGGGCAGTATTTACTTCTCAGAGACTCTTTCTTCTTTCTCTACTCTCCCTCCTTGTTTTCAATATTTTTAATTTTTACATTAACGTCCTCTCAAAACACTATATATGTTTGGAAATGTTTATTCGCTCTCATGAAGACTTACATTTCCTGGTGCTTCTCTCGGACGTAGATGCCATAGTAACCGAGTCTGTGAGAATGTGTCTCTTCCCAGTGGAAATAAGTCACTTTGTCTGACTTTTATTGGGTTACTAGGTATGACAATTGTATTTGTGTGTACCTTTACCTAAATAAACTTACTCGTCACCTTCCTAGCTGACCGAGAATGATTGTTTATAAGACAGACTTGAAGGACAATCTGACCTTATGTGGTCAGAGTTTCCTAGCAAGCACCTTCACCCAGGCTGTTCCCAGGAGGGCTGTTGTAAGTACTAGCAGTGCAAATAGCAATTAAGAGACATCTATTACTTCCTTCATTTGGACCGCTCATCTCTCGTAATGGGTGATCCAAATACTAGGAACCATTCCTACCAACACGCAAAACCTTTGCGAGACGATTACTCTTCCTGTACCTCATATCCTCTCCTGATATTCACCTCTGAACGCTTGTAGGTTTGTACACACAGAGACAGGACGCTCTGCTACATTAACCCTGTGTTTAGTATCCCAGCCTGTCAAGACTGGTAGTGACTATTATCCGGTTCTCGTGTCCCTGTACTGCCCTCTGGTCCCCACATTGCCTCACTTCGTTCCCAATAATCAACAGTCACCAAAGAAAGATGGGATAGATTTGAGAAATATTTTTCTTCAATGACCCTTCAACAGTCTCAGTATATACATGAAGTTTCAAACAAATCAGGGAAGGGGAGAGGGTTTGAACTCATGGCCAGTGCATAAGCCACTGGGCCAGCTGGCTACAAAAAGATTCACCCAACTAGGTATATTTATACTCCATAGGGAGGTTAGCATGGGCCCCACACTGTGACTACAAATGCCGCATCAGCGAGGCTGTTTCGTGGTCTAGCTCAAGTCCCCTGTGTATTGGTCCTAGTGTGTGCTAGTCCTGGTGTGTACTAGTTCTAGTGTGTGCTAGTCCTGGTGTGTACTAGTCCTAGTGTGTGTTAGTCCTGGTGTGTACTAGTCCTAGTGTGTGCTAGTCCTGGTATGTACTAGTCCTAGTGTGTGCTAGTCCTGGTGTGTGCTAGTCCTAGTGTGTGCTAGTCCCCTCAAAGCCGCCATCATCACTCAACGAAACTGTAATAACACAATGGCAAACACACCATAGAACGGGTGGTTTACAAGGAGATAAACAATCCTTATGTCTTACAACTCATTCGAGCACCCATGTTGTGTAGCTTGGTGAGTAGCAGCTGACCGTCTTAGACGAGCAAGTTCTCTCTACTGATGATCATCGTCATCATTTTCCTGTTCTTCATGCAGTTTATATTCACAATGAAGAACAAAAAGGTATAATATTCTTTGTCCCGTCCCTATAATCCTCTTCCATTATACTGAGTCCCTTACCTTCTTGTGTTAGTGTGACTTGACAATGGTTCAAGTCGGACCGAAACGTCGTCAGAAGCTTCTACGTGCAAGTTATTGGCGTTTGATTCATACTCCTTTTACTCGAGTTAGGAATTAACCCGCCACCAATCTTCCACCTCTACTGGTACACCAAATCCGTTCTGCCTTGCAAACCATGTACAAGTTCTATCTTTGTGTATGTGTGTACCACTCACCTCAACCCGTGGGTGTTTTTGGCACCCTTAACCATCCCTTGATTTCTTTTCCACCGGGAACTCCGAATCTCACAGTGTCCTGGCAGTAGATGTACATCCGGTCCTTCTGTTATTCATTTCGACGTCTAGCTGGGTCGTTATTCGACAGTGGTTGCCTTCCCATGCCGGCATCCCGGGAAATTAGATCGTTCATCGCGTTCCAGGTATTACTCATTCCCAGCCGGGGCAGGAAAATCTGACGTTGGACATTAATGAATCGGCTGCAGCGATAGGACGAGTCTGTCATTAACTTTAGCTGTCAGATCAGGCACCAGCCCTCAGATCCACTCAGCTGGGAGTCATTCGTGATTCCGATAGACCCTGACCTTGGACTCCTTGATAAACCCTGACCTTGGACTCATTGATGAACTTTGTCCTTGGACTTTTTTAATGTTGCATCTACATAGCGGACATAACTCATGTGACCTGTGTCAGTTGCTACACACACACACACACACACACACACACACACACACACACACATCTACTAGATATACTACACGAGAGGAGGATTTATAGGTCTTAAAGACCCTCGTGCAGTAAATAGGTCTTAAAGACCCTCGTGCAGTAAATAGGTCTTAAAGACCCTCGTGCAGTAAATAGGTCTTAAAGACCCTCGTGCAGTAAATAGGTCTTAAAGACCCTCGTGCAGTAAATAGGTCTTAAAGACCCTCGTGCAGTAAATAGGTCTTAAAGACCCTCGTGCAGTAAATAGGTCTTAAAGACCCTCGTGCAGTAAATAGGTCTTAAAGACCCTCGTGCAGTAAATAGGTCTTAAAGACCCTCGTGCAGTAAATAGGTCTTAAAGACCCTCGTGCAGTAAATAGGTCTTAAAGACCCTCGTGCAGTAAATAGGTCTTAAAGTCCCTCGTGTAGTTGTGACTGAAAGTACCTCATCCCACCTGTTCTGTCCCTTCTCCACACGAGACGGGACTCCCGTTGTCCCTTAAGTGTGTTCCTTTTCTCCAGGTATGTGCTTGTCCAGGTGTGTGCTTGTTCTGGTGTGTGCTTGTCCAGGTGTGTGCTTCTCCTGGTGTATGCTTGTCCAAGTATGTGCTTGTCCAGGTGTGTGTTTGTCCAGGTGTGTGTTTGTCCAGGTGTGTGCTCGTTCTAGTGTGTGCTTTTCCAGGTGTGTGCTTGTTCTGGTGTGCTTGTCCAGGTGTGTGCTTGTCCTGGTGTGTGCTTGTCCAGGCGTGTCTTTTTCCAGGCGTGTGCTAGTCCTGGTGTGTGTGCTAGTCCTGGTGTGTTCTAGTCCTGGTGTGTTCTAGTCCTGGTGTTTGCTAGTCCTGGTGTGTGCTAGTCCTGGTGTGTGCTAGTCCTGGTGTGTGCTAGTCCTGGTGTGTGCTAGTCCTCGTGTGTACTAGCCCTAATGTGTTCTAATCCTGGAGTGTACTAGTCCTAGTGTGTGCTAGTCCTGGTGTGTACTAGTCCTAGTGTGTGCTAGTCCTGGTGTGTACTAGTCCTAGTGTGTGTGTGCTAGTCCTGGTGTGTGCTAGTCCTGGTGTGTGCTAGTCCTGGTGTGTGCTAGTCCTAATGAGTTCTAATCCTGGTGTGTACTAGTCCTAGTGTGTGCTAGTCCTAGTGTGTGCTAGTCCTGGTTTGTATTAGTCCTAATGTGTTCTAGTCCTGGTGTGTACTAGTCCTAGTGTGTGCTAGTCCTGGTGTGTACTAGTCCTGGTGTGTACTAGTCCTGGTGTGTACTAGTCCTGGTGTGTACTAGTCCTAGTGTGTACTAGTCCTGGTGTGTACTAGTCCTGGTGTGTGGTGTCTCTCTTTGTGTAGTAATTTCACGCAGGAAGGCCGCTGTGTAAGGAACCTGCACACTGCTGCTACTCCCACTGACCTCTTCAAAAGATTTCCCTAAGGTCACAATCTCTTGCTTTTATTTTTATTTACACGATTTTTTTGGCAGAGTTAGGTTAAGAGTTTTTAAATTTACAACGTAAGAACTGCTACAAGTATCACCCCCATTGGAGAGATTTAGTTTTATCAAGCATGCAAAGAGGGCTAACTGTGGGCTACCTGTGGGGTCATCTGTGGGCTATATGTGAGCTAGTTGTGGGCCAGCTGTAGGCCAGCTGTGGGTCATATGTGGGCTTGCAATCTCATTTGATCAGCTGTACGAACATTTTCCAGACTTGAGTCATTCAAGCAGTGAATGATCTCAGATGAAGTTATGTTCTGGAGGAGGTTACAGTCCGCCTTTTTGTGTAGCAGCTAACTACTCACTGTCCTCGGAGTGGAGCCAAACATGGTATCTCGACAACATTGGTCTTGTAAATAACAGTAAGGCCACCCACAGCCCTCCTGTGTTGAAGGCTCTGCTGAAATGATAAATCTTTCCAGGCTGGGTCCAGGCGAGAGATGAGTCGTCTTGTTCTGTTCTCTACTCTGTCAAGAAGCCGTAGGTAAGACGGAGGGCAGACAATCCAAGAAAGTGGAGCATACTCAAGATGTGGGAGTACTTGTGCCTTGTACAGAGTCCTATAGTCCCACTCTCTCTCTCTCTCTCTCTCTCTCTCTCTCTTTCTTTCTCTATCACCTTGTTTACTCACTACCGACCTCTCCTGTTCTAGTTATTTACTTCTTTCCCCGTTGTGGCAGAGAGAGAGAGAGAGAGAGAGAGAGAGAGAGAGAGAGAGAGAGAGAGAGAGAGAGAGAGTAGAAAACAATTGTCAACAGAATTAACATGGTGATCACATTCGCCAAATCGAGCCTAAAATGCCGTGTGTGAGTTATGTACAGTCCCAGCATCCCTGACATGGTTCGTGCATCCCCCAGCACAGTCCTAGCATCCCCAGCACAGTCCTAACATCCCCAGTACAGTCACAACATCCCCAGGACTGTTCCAGTATCCCCAGTACAGTTCCAGCATCCACAACACAGTCCCAGCATCCCCAGCACAGTCCCACCATCCCCAGCACAGTCCCAGCATCCCCAGTACAGTTCCAGCATCCACAGCACAGTCCCAGCATCCCCAGCACAGTCCTAACATCCCCAGTACAGTCACAGCATCCCCAGGACTGTTCCAGTATCCCCAGTACAGTTCCAGCATCCACAGCACAGTCCCAGCATCCCCAGCACAGTCCCACCATCCCCAGCACAGTCCCACCATCCCCAGCACAGTCCCACCATCCCCAGCACAGTCCCACCATCCCCCAGAAACTTTCTAACCTCCCCAGCATCTTAAACTAGATTTTTTCTAATCCATATTTTTATAGTCGCAAACCTAGAGACTCTCACATCTATCCCATCTTTTCCATGTCTGATCACACTTTTGTGAACAACTTGTACAGTTAGGTAAGACACATATGCAACAGTTAGGTATCTTTATTATGAAACGTTTCGCCTACACAGTAGGCTTCTTCAGTCGAGTACAGAAAAGTTGATAGAAGCAGAAGATACTTGAAGACGATGTAATCAGTCCATCACCCTTAAAGTTTTGAGGTAGTCAGTCCCTCAGTCTGGAGAAGAGCATTGTTCCATAGTATGAAACAATATGGAGATGAAGTGACAGGATGGAGCTTATATAGCGCCAAGAGGTGAGACGTAGGCCACTAGAAGAGGTAAGAACTCAGATGTTGAGAGGTCAGGTCCCTCTCAAATCCAGCCGCTCTCACTAGTGGAAGTTGTCGAAGTTGATTGCAGGTCTGTACCAAGATACCCTTGTGTTGCAGTGTCTGACAGATTGAACATTAAAATGGTATAAAATACCGACAGGTTGTTAGGTAAGACACATATGCAACAGTTAGGTATCTTTATTAATAAAGATACCTAACTGTTGCATATGTGTCTTACCTAACAACCTGTCGGTATTTTATACCATTTTAATGTTCAACTTGTACAGTGTTTGGCAGTTCATGCATCCGAAGGCTATCTTGAAGACCACCTGTGAAGTACTGGAGTTGGTCCTTCGAACCAGAGGAGAAATGCAAATTATTAGGGGTGTTGCCTGTTATTAAATAAATCTTTCTGGAGTATTTGCCCAGTTATGTAACGAATCTTTCTGGAGCAGTTTCCTAATTAAGTAATGCATCGTTCTAGAGTATTTTCCTAGCTAAGTTGAACTCCCTTCTAAAGTAATTTTCTAGTTAAGTAATGCATCTTTCTAGAGTTCCTAGTTAGGAAACAAATCTTTCTGAAGACCAGCTGACAGAGAATTGAATCTCTCCTACTAAGTATACACATAGAGCCTACCAAGTATGCAATTGAACCTACCAAGTATACACACTGAACCTACCAAGTATACACACTGAACCTACCAAGTATACACATTGTATATTTATATATATTCCATACTTATGCATTTCTCCTCTTCTCCCCTTTCAGACCCCCTCTATCTCATCTTTCCTCTCACCCTTCTCATTTCTCCCCTTACCTCTTCATAAACACCTGACACTGAACTGTCAACGTGAGGGGAATGAAAAAAAAGAGTTAGATAATTAAATGGGGGTAGGAGAATGAGAAAGAGGGGAAGCAGCAAAAAGAACGGGCAAAAAATGAGAATGGGAGAGAACCCGATAAGGCAGAAAGGAGAGAAAATGGAAAAGAATGAGGGGTGACAGAGGGAATGGAGGGAGGGGAAAGGGGAGGGATGGGAAGAGGAAAGAGAATGAACTGAAAGAAATTGAGAGAGAGACAGAGAGAGAGAGAGAGAGAGAGAGAGAGAGAGAAAGAGAGAGGCAACAAATATGTGTCCACCATCCCAGGCACATAGGCAGTGCTCTCGCTGTCACTGGAAGAAACACACTACTAACAACTGCCTGCGAGATACCAGGTGCAACTACTGTCACAAGAGGGGACATCAGGAGGACCAGTGTCGGAAGAAAAATGAACTTGACAGACAGGATCACCTGCTTAGATATCTGTTCTCAGAACAAACCAGCAGGATCTCTGAACTGGTGAACACACTCACACATTACCCAACCATCTACTCCTATTTCAGCCCAGTAGGTGGTTTTCTGCCTTATACAAGACCACAGGCCTACATCTCAGCGACTGCCCTGATGTCCTGTCTCAAGGACAGGCACCTGACACACCCACAAACTCATACTGAACACAGTCATGAGGAGCCACTCTATCAGTATCCTGTCAGCCCAACATTAGACGCTTCATTGCCAATGCTGAAGAGCTTACACACAGTTAGGTGAAGTGAGTACAGTTAGGTGAGTACACTCGACGTCCCGACATGGTAGCTGTTGTTAAAATATTTCTGGACGACGGGACTATGGACAATTTTGCAAGAATTACTGGCTACACCTCATGGATGAGAAGAGACAAGCAAGGGCAAGGAGGAGGTGTTGCTGTGTGCTTCTCTAAAAGTGTACATGCCCAGCACATTGATGTTGCCATCCCTACTCACCGAGCAGTGATGTTCTTCAAGCTATGCATAAACACTAGTACCTCTGTACTAGTATGTGCAATGTACAGACCTCAGTGGCAACATGCAGACCTCATAAACTTACTAATGGTAAATGTGGACTCCAACACAAATATCAGAATGTAATTGCTGGTGAGCTCAACCAGCATCTTATACAGAGGGACTTTGATGACCTTCCTGCTGTGTTTGACATGAGAAACTGTGTTGATTTCCCTACTCACATCTCTGGCTTCTCCCTCGACCCAGTAGTGAGTGATCTGTCACAAGATATAGTCACTAGTTAACCCCTCGGCTACGTTGGATCATCTGACCACAAGGCTGTTTTTACGACACTGAAGATCGCAACAGAACGAGGTGAGGAGTCCACACGCACCAGCTGGTTATGGGAAAGAGGTAACTGGCCAGCCCTTTGCTCTGAGCTCGCCACCACCTATTGGAATGCTCTTCTCCAAGGGGATGTTGACAACGAAGTGAATGCCTTCACTGGACACATCCTTAAATTACAACAAGAACACATCCCTCACCGGCAGTATGTGACAAAGCCTACAGATCAGCCATGGTCCGGCTTTCGTTGTAGAGAGGCTGCTATTGTTTAGTACAAGGTTTGGCGAAGACATAAGACACATCCCACTACCTATAACAAGATCTTGCACAGGCAAGCCTGTAGGCATATGGGTGAAGTTCAAAAGTGTGCCATCTCTAAATGGGAGGCTGTCAGGAGTGGGCTTCAAAACCTGGTGGTCTTGGTCAAGGACAGACAAGGTTATCTGCCTGGTGAACTTATTCCATCTCTTAATCGACAGGATGGACCACCTCTACTAGTAGTCAGGAGAAAGTTGACCTCTTTGCTGAACACCTTGCTGCCAAGATGCAAGTTCCAGATCCAGCAAGGAACCTTCCTTGCCTAGCTGCGAGAACTGTGTCAAAACTGTCAGCGGTGAAAACAAGGAAGGAGGAGGTGCATCGTCTTCTTAAATCGTTGGACCAAGAAAAAGGCTTCTGGGCTCCAGATAAGTTGAACTCAAGATTGCTAAGTGAATGTACAGACTAGCTAGCAGCACCTCTAACTCGCATCTTTCAGCACTGACTAGTACAGTGTAAATGGTTTTCTCTGTGCTGGCAAGATCATTGAGACAATAATCTCACGGCAGATTGACTACCACTCACTACCCTGCGACCGTCAATATGGCTTCAGGAAAGGTTACTCTGCTGCTGATCTGTTGCCAAACCTCTCCATTAATGGCACAAGTCGCTCGATGAATCCGGAGTCAGCTGTGTTGTAGCAATGGACATTGCTAGTGCTTTCGACCGAGTATGGCACCAGGGCCTCTTGGCAAAACTGCAAGCACTGGGTACTGCAGGCTCTACACTATGTCTCCTTAGTGATTACCTTCTAGGTAGATCTTTCAATGTAGTTCTCAATGGGACAAAGACAGCAAGACATCCTATTCGGGCAAGTGTTCCACAGCGAAGCGTGCTGGAACCATTGTTATGGAATGTCTACTTTAATGATCTTCATCTCATCCAAGAATCCCATGCATTTGCAGACGACTGTACTCTGACATTTATCCAAGAGAGGAAATGCCAGCTGCTCTAAACTACATCAATCACCAGCTTACAGCTAAACGAGTCTGGGGAAACCAATGGCAGGTAACCTTTGCTCCTGAGAAAACACAAAAGATGATGGTCTGTACGCACCAAGATGGTAATGCCGAATTAGTAGTAAGTACGAATGGAAGAGTAATGGTATCCGGGGAAGAAGATAATATCCTTGGGGTGAAATTTGACTATAAACTGGCCATGAAGAACCACGTTCTAAATCTTGCAAACAAGGCGGCAAGGAAGCTTACAGCACTTCGACGAATTTTGCATCTGCTCGACAGAAGAGGTTGCAAGATTCTGTACGAGGCACAAGTACACTCACACCTGAGTTGCCTGCCCCCCTTCTCATCTGTGACTGCTCGACAGAGTAAAACGACTAATCTCTCGCTTGGACCCAGCCTGGATTGATCTGTCATTTCAGCAGAGCCTTCAACACGGGAGGAATGTGGGTGGCCTTACTGTTATGTACAAGACCAATATTGTCAAAGTACCACACTTGTCTCTACTCCATGGACAGCGAGAAGTGAGCTTCTACACCACAAGACGGGCAGCCAGCAGCAACTTCACTCTCTAACCTTCTCCAGAACATCACTTCATCTGAGATCATTTATTCCCAGGATGACTCGAGTATGGAACATGTTCGTACAACATAATGTTATCAACGAGATAAAGTCAGTTAATTAAGTGAAAATGTTGGCCCACAGATGGCTCCAACTTCATCCTGTTCCATACTTGTATGTTTCATAACAATAACAAGGCTTTTAAATGAGATGATGTAGGTAACAACTCTTAGCTTGTAAGAGAGAGAGAGAGAGAGAGAGAGAGAGAGAGAGAGAGAGAGAGAGAGAGAGAGAGAGAGAGAGAGAGAGAGAGAGAGAGAGAGAGAGAGAGAGACAGACAGACAGACAGACAGACAGACAGACAGACAGAGAGAAAGGAGAGAATAAGAGGAAGAGGAGAATTAGAGAGAGAATATGAGAGGAAGAAAGAAACGAATGGAAAAGAGGAATGGAAGAGGTTAAGAGGAAGAGAGGGAGGCAGAGAGAGAGGAGGTGATTAGGAATGATAAGAACACTAGGTCTAATATTTACCCCCCCCCCCCTCCCATGTAGGGAGAGACAGAGGCAGACAGAGGGAGAGGCAGGGAGAGTGAAAAAGGGAGGGAGGAAGTGCGAGAGAGAGAGAGGGAAGGAGAGAGTGAGAGAGAGAGACGAATGGAGATAATCTCAAAGGATTTACTAATAATCTCTGGCATTAAGAAGAGAGAGAGAGAGAGACTGTCTTTCTTTCTCCCGGCCATCAAGGCGGCTGACACTAGAGCTTAGTCCTGACACCCAGTAAGTGTCAGCACGCCAGCCTAATTTTTTTAATTATGCTGTTAACATCCTATCTGAAGACCCTGAATTACTAGTTAGTTCAATCCTTTGATAGATCTTGGTTGCTTAATGGGGTTTCAACTCTATCTACTATACGAGGGTTATTAAGGCTGTGTCACCTGTTTACCATCAATAAATGATACATTTAATACTTAAAATACGGATTAATGTAAACTAGCAGTGTATATACACTGAGAGATATACACTTCTCTGTATATACACCGAGACATACATCTCTCAGTGTATATACAGCGAGAGATACACCTCTCATTGTATATACACAGAGATATACACCTCTCTGTAGATACACCGCGACATACACCTTTCAGTATATATATACACCGAGACATACACTTCTAAGTGTGAAATATGCTGTATATATGCTGTGTATATGCTGTATATATGCTGTATATATATGCTGTAATGAGTTAGGATTACCACGAAGTGTTAAGATTAATTGCTAATTGGCCGCCTCACAAAAATTGTGAAAAATGTTGTATACATAAAATACACAAATATACACAATACAACACAAATATACACAATACAACACAAATATACACTAA